>NC_068395.1:648406-830906 GCF_023724105.1 Carassius gibelio | reverse complement strand
TGAACATACCATATTTGCAATATCATATATTACTATATTTAACGTGTTTGTGTCTTTACTTGCAAGCTCTGGGTCTGGTTAGCTAACATAAATATAAAACAACTTTTATGAACAGACTGGAGCACTATTATTAATAATAATAGGATGAATTACTGATAAGCCGTATTCCTGATGATGCGCGTGTTTGCAGTAGACCAATCACAACAGACTGGGTCATCGTCCGACCAATCAGAGCTGAGTAACATTATGCATCCAACGAATCGTCATGCATATTATAAGAAAGTTAAATTGCATGCATGTAAACCTGCTGTAAGGGACTCCCGAAACTAAACCTTTCATTTTATTCAGAGTTGAATCTAAACTGTGCAGAGTTTGAAACTCACAGCGGATGTCGGCGTACAGGTGGCTGACGGTGAAGCGGTCCTTCCCTTCGGGACCCCAGGCGATCCTCTCCGCCATCAGGTACAGAGTCCCGTCCTGCTTCCTCTGACGGACCCTCTTCACCACCAACAACACCTCCTCGGACAGAGACGCCATGGCTTCAGGAAGAAAGGGAAGAATCTGATCAATCGATGCAGGGCACAGAGTTTATAGACGGCTCATCACATCATTTAAAACCCGTTAGAAACCTGAGCAGTACTGTGAAGGAGGATGTGGCGTTTACAGCCCATAAAACACCTAAAAACATCAGAAGATCAGATTCAGAACCGATCTCAAATTAGATCCATATCTGATATAACAGCAGATTCAGATCAGACTCTGGATTTAGATTCAGTTCAGATCAGATTTGATAGATTCAAACTGAGAACTGAACTGATATTAAATCATATTCTAAATCATAAGAGAAGAGATGTTAAACCAGATATGATTCAGATTAGGATCCGATCAGATTCATTTTAAGATCTGACATTAGAATTTGATGGAGAATCAGATCACAATAGATATAAAATTAGATATTCAGATCAGACTCAGAATCAGTTTAAGACCTGATATTAAATTATATGCTGAATCAGAACAGATATGAAATCACACATTAGAAATAAATTCAGATCAGACTCAGAAATGAAACCAGATTCGGTTCAGATCGGATATGACCGATTCAGACTGAAAACTGATATTAAATCATATTCTAAATCATAAAAGAAGAGATACTAAAACAGATATAGTTCAGATGAAATCAGATTAGGATCAGATTAATTTTAAGACCTGATATTAGAGAATCAGACCAGAACAAATAATAGATTCTGATCAGACTCAGATTAGGACCTGATCAGATTCAGAATCAGTTTTAGACCTGATATTAAATCACATTCTGAATCAGGACAGAACAGACATGAAATTACAAATGACAATGAATTCAGTTTAGGAAAAGATATTAAACCAGATTCAGTTCAGATCAAATGTGACAGATTCCGACTGAGAAAAGACAATAAAATCATATTCTGATTCAGAATATGATTTTATTGTATTTTCATATTTCATATCATATTCTAAATCATAAAAGAAGAGACATTAAACGGATAGGATTCAGATTAAATCAGATTAGGATCAGATCAGATTCAGAATCATTTTAAGACCTGATATTAAATCATATTCTTAATCAGGACAGAACATACATGAAATCACACATTAGAAATAAATTCAGATAGAAGAAATAAATAAAACCAGATTCGGTTCAGATTGAATATGAGAGATTTGGACTGAGAATTGATATTAAATCATATTCTGAATCGGAACAGAAGAAACATTAAACCGGATAGGATTCAGATGAAATTATATTCAGATCAGATCAAATTCAGATTAATTTAAAAAACTGACATTGCATTAGATGGAGAATCAGATCACAACAGATATTAAATTAGATATTCAGATCAGAATCAGATTAGGATCCGATCAGATTCAGAATTGGTTTAAAACCTGATATTAAATCATATCCTTAATCAGGACCGAACAGACATGAAATCACACACTAGAAATAAATTCAGATTAGGAAAAGAAATTAAACCAGATTCAGTTCAGATCAAATATGACAAATTCAGACTGAGAAGGTATAATAAATCATATTCTGAATCAGAACAGAAGACCTGATATTAAATCACATTTGGAATCAGGACAGAAAAGATATTATATAGGACATGACAATAAATTCAGATCAGACTCAGAATCGAAATGAATCCGGATTCGGTTCAGATCAGATGGCTAACAGCACTAGCACACATCCCCTATTCTTCCAAAAAACCTTTACTAAAGACAATAAACTGAGACTCACTTTCTGTATATGTAAAATAAAGACCATAAACTACTAGTTCTTAAAGTCAGACACATTTCAAACATAAAAAACACAGTTTAAACACATTTAAAGGCGATGAATCTGAAATCTGCGTCTGGAAGCTAAACTCATGCACACAGCCGGTGACTTTCATTAAAGTGCTTTGTTTCAATACAATCAACCCTCACCTGGCGCTCCACGGCTGCTGAAGCCGAGGCCTCAATATTGATCTTGTGGTAAGTGGAGTGAAACCAGTGGAAATGACAGTATTTGTGTTTTATTTACACTCGTTACAGACAGCGTGAGTGACAGCAGCTCCCAGATCCGCCATAGACACAGAGTGAAGCCGGAAACCGTAGCGCGCTTCCTAATGACGGTTACAAAACGGGATAGATTTCAAAATTAAAGATCTGGATATGGCCAAATGGATCCAGGTTTTATAATATTACATAAAATAATATAAAATAAAATGATATAATATTATATAATATTAAACCCACTGTTTTCCAGTTATAAAACTTTTATTATATATTGTATTTTATTTTGAAAAGCAACGTGAGTTTTATTTTGGCAGAAGACGCGCTCGTCTTTCGCTCCTCAAGTTCTGTCAGGAGTAATGGAATGATTTTTTTTTTTTTTTTTTTTACAATATTTTTCTACTGTTCATCTTACATATTTTGTACAATATTATTCGCATACGCAAGTTTCTGATCTATAATAAAATAATAATAATAAAATAATTAGCTGAAATACATTTTATGTGTGTTTACATGTTTTAAGACAGTATATATATATATATATATATATATATATATATATATATATATATTTTTTTTTTTTTTTTTTTTTTTTTGGAGGTATAATTGATATATATATATCAATTATACCTCCATCCTGACAGGAATAGAGTGCCATATAAATACAGGACGTCAAAGTCACAGAATTAGAGTTTATTAAATTAGGTACAAATACATGATCCAAAATGCAGATTATAAAGTAGATTCCTTTTCTTTTAACGGAGTAAGTAAAATGTTATTAAACATATAAATGGTAGAAATTCTGAACAAGAATATACATTCACAATTAGGTCGCTACATTATTGACAGGCGCAGGTGAATAATCTGGACCAGAAGACATCTTCCACTCGCTGTAAACTTCACAACACGATCTTGAATGAACTGCAGAAGAAGATTTCAGTCAGTGAGGAGAAATCAGGAGAAATCAGATGCCTTCGAGTGTTGGGAAGAAGACTCACTTCTGAACAAAAGACAGGACACTTCACACTAACAACATTCAGAAGTGCAAAAGGTGTGACTTAGGTGTGTAAGTGATGCTTTATGCGTTTCATAATTATTGTGCTGAAATAAAGAAATGTGATGTGGTCATGTAAGCTAAATAAAATAAAAGTGTTAGATAAAACAAAACAAATAGAAATGTTGCCTTGGTAACACAGAAAATAAAAATACATGATAATACAATTAATTCAATTACTTAAACTGAAATTATATAATTGAATAATGGAAATTAATGAATTAAGCTGTGTGGAAATATTAAAAATGACAGGCACAACAAAATTACTAAAACTGAATGAATGATAACAAAGATTGAAAACTGAAAATATAAAAATAAAATCTAATTAAAAATATTAATAAATACTGTTTTATATATATATATATATATATAGAAACATTAAATAACTGCATGATCAGCTAAATGTGTCTTTCAAGTTGACATACAACAATTAGAAACTAAATAACTTTAATTAAATTAATAAATAAAGCTATATAGATTCTAAAAATTAACAAATATTATTAAAATGTGAACAACTAAGAAAAAAGCAAAAGCACTATTTTGTCTAACAAAAAACAAGCTAAAGTATTTTAAAGTTAAAGCTAAAGTAATTGCAAGTAAAATAAGTTTAAGTTAAAACACTACAAATACAAAAATACAATTTAAATTAAAGTTAAATAGAAATATTTACAATATTGAAATGTAACAAAATAGGTTTAAGTTAAAGCACAACAAATACTAAAATAAAATACAGAAATAAAAATTTAAGCTAAATAGAAATATTTAAAATGTTGAAATGCAAATAAATAAGTTTATGTAACAAATATTATTAGAATGCGAACAACTAAGAAAAAGGGCAAAGTAAAAAACAAAATTACAAAAAAGAGCTAAAGAAAAACTTTGTGTGTCTGTGTGTGTGTGTGTGTATATATATATATATATATATATATATATATATATATATATATATTTTTTTTTTTTTTTTTTTTTTTTAATTAGAACAAGGGCAGCTAAATATCTGAACCGTCCAGTTTTCCTCTTTTCAATAAAAAGCTAAACTCTGTCACCTGACAAAATCAGGAGATCTGGAGATGACGTGCTGAAACTCGGAGAGATTGACCGTCCCGTCCTTATCGATGTCGGACTCCTCCAGGATCTGCACAGAGAGGTTTGTTCACATTAGTGAAGATCGTCTGACAGCCGTCTGTCATTGGTGTGTCGCACACTCACGTTACTAATGAGCTGTCTCATCTCCTCGGCGGTCAGACGGGTGTCGTCCGTCTCCCCGGTCAGACAGTTCACCAGCTCCTCCAGGTCTCCAGCATCAAGCGTCCCGTCATCGTCGAAATCTGCAGCACAACAACCGTTCATACTGAGCACTCAATCTCAATACTGAGAGCAATCCGGCTATTACCGAAGATTCGGAAAGCGTAGTGGGACTTGATTTCCAGCGTGGCAGAATCACTGAAGGCACTCAGGAGGTCCAGGAAATCCTCAAAGCTCAAGCTGCCGTCCTTCGGGTCAGAGGTCGAGAAGACCTGGCACAGCCTTTCCCTGAAGGGGTTAGCCTGGGACAGCCAATAAAAACACCCGATGTATCTAAATCTGGAAGGATACTGTAGATCGATACGTGTCTGCAGTACTTCATCTGTTACCTTCAGTTCAGGAAGTGTGAGGATCTTGTCCTTGGACACTCTGGAGCTGTACGGTCCACTTCCTCCGCCCTGGAGCTCAGAGAATATCTTGTGTGCCCTGAACAAACACATGATGATGAGAGGTTTATAATGCGATGACATTCAAACATCTGAAGCATTAGTTACTATACACTCTCAGCAACTAAACACTTGAGTAGTTTAGCTCAACAACTAATCTACTTTACAGGGAATGCCAAGACAAAACAGACTAATATATGGATATAATATACATAATATATAGAAACTAATTGTTGGTTATTGACATTAAGTTAAATACTGCTAAAACTGAAACAAAATAAAGGTAAACAGAAATATTTAAAATGTAGAATTGCAAATAACATAAGTTAAAGTACTAAAAATATTACACTAAAATAATTAAATAAAAATAAAATAAATATAAATGTAAAATCTTGAATTGCAAATAAAAAAAGTTTAAGTTAAAGTACTACAAATACTCAAAAATAAATAGAAATATTTAAAATGTTGAAATGTAACAAAATAAGTTTAAGCGGAAGTAATACAAATACTAAAACTGAAATAAAAATAAAGGTAAATAGAAATATTTAAAAATGTTGAAATGCAATTAACATAAGTTCTAGTACTAAAAATACTAAACTAAAATAATGAAATAAAAATAAAATAAAGCTAAATAGAAATGTAAAATGTTGGATTGCAAATAAAATAAGTTTAAGTTAAAGTACTACAAATACTAAATTAAAACAATGAAATAAAAATAGTTTAAAGGTAAATAGAAATATTTAAAATGTTGAAATGTAACAAAATAAGTTGAAGCTGAAATACTACGAATACTAAAACTGAGATAAAAAAATAAATGAAAGGTAAATTTAAATATTTATAAATGTTGAATTGCAAATTACACAAGTTTAGGTACTATAAATACTAAAATGAAATAAAATAAAAGGTAAACAGAAATATTAAAAACTAATAAATGTTTTACATTAATTTTTAAAAGTAGGTTTTATTGCTATTCCTCACCTGAACACAAACTAATGAGAAATAGACCGAACTGTGCAGTCAATACTCACAGTTAATATTCGCAGACATCATAACACAGAATATGCTGAATATGACGTCACGACTGTACTTACAGTAGGATCTCTTGCTTTGTGAGGAATGTGAGCTCCTGTGTAAACAAGAATACAAAAATATATATACACTAAAGGGACTCGTTGCTATATAGCACAAAGGATAAATGTTAAATAAATAAACATATATTAAATAATATTACATATAAATATGTTTTTCAAAACTGTGTCTCACCTGATACTCTGACAGAAGATCTTTGGCTAATTTGCTCGATGCTCCCCCCATCACCCTCTGCTTCTGTTCACTTTAAACTATAATAAAGTCGAGTAATGCTACTATTGTTTCATAAAAACCGAGTTAAGCGGCTGAAGTTCTGATGTTTTCAGCGAAACGCCAAAACAAACTTTGGTCGCTTCCGCTTCCTGGATGACGTCATTTACTACGAGAACAAACTTCTAATGTGCTGCGAAGTTCACAATATTTATTTAGTTAATTAGTTATACAAATAAATACCTTTTAGTTATAAAAAACTTTAACTTCTACATATTTGAAAGCACAATAAAACAGCTGCGTTTTATGTGAACTAGACATTTGCACTTTTTTATTATCCTAATTAGTCTCTAATTGTAGGTATTTAATATCTAATTATTTCCTGGAGCATCTTACTCATCGTTATTGTTAGTTATAATGTAACTATGTTATATAATTATATTATTCTGACCAAATGTTGGGAAGGAAAATACCTTAAATTATTAATTTAGTCTCACGTTGCACTGACTTTGATCTGTAGTTCGCTTATTATTTCAGAAGGTGGCATCATATCACATAAAATAAAAATAAAAAGTCATGCCACTAAGCTTTTATTGTTTTATGGTTAGAACTTTCGGTTATTTATTTCAATTTATAAAGTTCTTTTAAAGTTCCTTGAACCTAAAAAAAAAAAAATTATTACAATTATTACAAATAAAAGCAATAAACACACTTTCAAGGACGCACATTTAAAACACGTGTATATAAGATAATATATAAGTGTTTAAACATACGAGCACAGTTCAGCTAAACGATAAAGAATCAACTGAGTGAGTCATTTACACTGGAACCACTCCATATTGATTCAAACTCGTGATTCGTTCGTTCAGTTCAAGCGATTCACTCGCAAAATTAATTGTCGAATTTCAACAATGGCTTGCAATGATTTTAGAAAGCACGTATAGTGATGGTGAAACTGAGCTTTTCGAAACATGAATCAGTTTAACCGTCGCGTCATAAAATGATTCACTGTTTCGAAGCGGATCAGGAATCGCGAATCATTTGATTCAGATCGGTACTTCGGAGTTCGTGAGTTCGCATTTCAGCCCTAAATTTGAGTTTTAAGTTTTAAGTTTGCGTGCTGAAAACACCAAAGACACAAGAAACCTTCAGCCATCACTGGATACGTTCCTCGTTGTTACACACTGATCACATTAATCCTGCCATCTCTCCAGTTCAATCTGTGCGTAACTCGATCCCTCGAGTCTATCTCCTCCTCCTTGAACTCGAGCCAACACTGTCTTTCACATGGGATCCTCAGAGACCCTCAGTCTCACATACAACCATCCCAACACATCGCCCCGGGGGCTCAATAATCTAATGCTCATCAAGACTGCGTTTATTTAATGGAAAATACAGGCAAACAGTAATCTTGTGAAATATTTTTACAAGTGGAAATAAACCCTCATTGCGTTGGTTTATTTAATGATTTATAAGTTGCCATATTTTTAATGCAATACATCATCAGTTCAGAAATTATAATGACAAGATATGTTAGAATTGTTGAGTCTGTATCCATTATCCATTTAATAAAAATAAAAATGCAGATAAAAAAAAGTACAAAATGAGAAAATGTTTGAATATGAAAAAAATGCAATTTTGTTTGGCTCTTATGCTTACCAAGCATGCATTTATTTTAATAAAACTACAGCTAAAGCTGTAATATTGTGAAATATTATTACAATTTATAATAACAGTTTTCTCTGTGAATCTGTGTTAAAGTGTAATGTATTTCTGTGATGCTCCGCTGTATTTTCAGCATCATTCCTCCAGTCTCCAGTGATCTTCAGAAATCAGAATAATATGATGATTTACTGCTCAAGAAACATTGCTGATTATTATCAATATCAGTGTTTTTTTTGGGGATTGTTTGATGAATATAAAGTTCAAAAGAATGGCATTTATTTTTATTTCATATAATTATAGAGTATAAAGTGTACAGAGCTATAAAACGGATTTGGATGAATTTGATGAGAAATGTTTGAGCTCATATTGTGATCTCTGACTTTTGATTGCAGACTTGAGCACAGTTTGAGACATTGTGTTTGGGGGAGGAGAAAGACTCCGATGGGAAAGAGAGAGGGAGGGAGGGGGTGCTGGATTCAGGAGGGAGGGGTGGGAAAAGAGAGGGAGAGCGGAGGAAGGCAGAAACACTGGAGAGAGATAAAGTTTCCTGCAGCTGGAGCTGGAGTCTATCTGAACGACTGCTGCTTTTCTTCTGCTCACAGGCCATTAGCAGGATACACAGAGACCGGCTGGGAAAAAAGAGGATTTAATCAGACAAAGAGTGTGCTGAAGAAGGAAACAAGAGGAGAAGAAGGGAAGAGCTGCTGAGAACATGAGAGCGGATGCAGTCTTTCTGGGGGTCAGATTTTACAAAATGAGAAACCGCTGCACTACTGCAGAGAGCAAACAACAGAGCAAGGTGTGTGTGTGTGTGTGTGTGAGAGTGTGTGTGAGAGAGAGAGATTGTGTGTATGTGTGTGAGAGAGAGAGAGAGAGTGTGTGTGTGTGTGAGAGAGAGAGAATGTGTGTGTGTGTGTGTGAGTGAGAGAGAGAGAGAGAGAGAGTGTGTGTGTGTGTGAGAGAGAGTGAGTGTGTGTGTGTGTGTGTGTGTTTGAGAGAAAGAGAGAGTGTGTGTGTGTGTGTGTGTGTGTGTGAGAGAGAGAGAGAGATTGTGTGTGTATGTGTGTGAGAGAGAGAGTGAGAGAGTGTGTGTGTGTGTGTATGTGTGTGTGTGTGAGAGAGAGTGTGTGTGTGTGTGTGTGTGAGAGAGAGAGTGTGTGTGTGTGTGTGTGTGAGAGAGAGAGAGAGTGTGTGTGTGTGTGTGAGAGAGAGAGTGTGTGTGTGTGTGTGAGAGAGAGAGAGAGTGTGTGTGTGTGTGTGTGTGTGTGTGTGTGTGTGTGTGTGAGAGAGAGAGAGTGTGTGTGTGTGTGTGAGAGAGAGAGAGTGTGTGTGTGTGTGTCAGGACACAACTCTGTATAATGACATGGGTATGACACAGGTATTACAAGGAGAGGGTGACTTATGAGGACATAACCCATGTCCCCATTTTTCAAACCGCTTATAAATCATACAGAATGAGTTTTTCTGAGAAAGTAAAAATGCACAAAGTTTCCTGTGAGGGTTAGGGTTAGGTGTAGGGTTGGTGAAGGGACATAGAATATACAGTTTCTACAGAATAAAAACCATTACACCTTTGGGATGAACACACTTTACACAGAAACAAACGTGTGTGTGTGTGTGTGTGTGTGTGTGTGTGTGAGTGTGTGTGTGTGTGTGAGTGAGAGAGTGTGTGTGTGTGAGAGAGGGAGAGAGAGAATGTGTGTGTGTGTGTGTGTGTGTGTGAGAGAGAGAGTTTATTGTATTGTATTGTCATTTAAACAGCTACTGTAAGTAAACATGTATGTGTGTGTTCAATGTGCATCGTTTCCATTGCTTTAAAGTTTAAAGTAGTGCACAGTAGTTTTGTAATGATTGTAGTTTGTGCTGGTTTGTTGTTCAAAGACTGAAAGTGACACTAGTATTGAGAAATGTGTGTTAATGGCTGCATTCCTGGCTAAGAAACGAGAGAGTGGATAGATACAGAGCGTAATTGAATAAGTCCTGCAAGTGATCTTAGCCAAGAGAACTATAGCTCTATTTCTCTGGACAGCTGCACGTGGAGAGGGATATAAACAAAAGCACTTTATCCAAGCTGTAGAAGAAAAATCCAGATATGTTGGATACTTCAGTAACAGTCAGAGAGAGAGAGTTTCGGAGTCGTCTCATGCATGACTTTGTCTTCATGTCTATATTTGGTATTTCTTAGCAGAGAACATATTGTGAGTGGGATATTCCCATTTCTGTTGGCTTGTAGTGACTCAAACCTCATGCTTTTATTTGGAACTGATGTTTAGACTAAAATGTGTTTGTTTTCAAACCAAGGGATAAGAAACACCCATGATCCCATAGTTTTCCCAACAGTACACATCATAAGTTCTCAGACATACAAAGACATATCGAGTCCCAAACAAAATCGTCTTACTTTTTAAATATGTTTTTTGGGGCTGTGACAGTCTTTGTGTGTAATGGACATCTATTGCATTTGCAGAAGCTTCATACAGATGTAAGTGCATCCTACGACAGGCCGGATGCTTCATTTTAAGCATGATGCCTTTCAGTCAACAGGGAAGGAATTCTGTCTGATTCTGTGAGCTCCGGGGCTTTGTGTTGTAGTTTAAGGGAACGGAGCACAGATGCCGTGATTACTGACCTCCACCCCTTCTCCTACTTCCTGTCTTGCTCTTCTGTAACCCTTCTTCTTTTATAACTCTTGAGATTCCAGCCCGCACTCTTTTAATGAGCCGTGCATGCAAGCTGTCGCTCAGATGCCGTCTACGTCCAGGTCCAGTGGTTTTAGAAAATTACTCAAAAGATGCATTTTAATTTTAATCCATCAATCGTTAGAATTAACAATTGCCATTCCTCTGTGACCTTTGAGTTTATGTCTTAACGGCCAGCGTCCAGATTCGTGCAGAGGCAAGTGAAGTGATGTGGAAGTGTCATAGAGTTTGAAGACGATAGGGAGAAACAAGAAGGAAATAACAAGGAGAATGTGGGTGAGGCTGAGTTAAACAATCCATTCTTCCCCATCTGGATCGTGGGACGTTCCTTCTTCCTCTCCTAATGTGGGTGATTTAAAATATCTCTTTACCTTCTAAAACACTTTAATACTGCTGCCTTCTTTCCTTCTCTTGCTCGCTCTGTTGCTGTTTTGCACACATACAGTCTGCAACCAATTACAGCATTTCAGAACCAGCAAACCATCCAATTTTATATGACTTGCGTCAACGTTCACCAAGTCATTGAACTCTTGGAGAGAAGCGTCAAGTTACTGATTAGTTTTACTGGTCAAGAATGGTCATGCAACACTCAAGTCTTTCAACTTTGCATCCCCTTCACTATCAACTTTTAGAAAGGGAGGACTCTACAGTATTTTGTTGCTAATTTGGTAGATTCTAGTCAAGTTTGACAGATGCCAACTTGGATAGGTTGTGTAACATCTCCATTCTTGTCATCTCCATTCATCGTCTCCAACAATGGCCAAACTACTCAAAGTGCAAGAAAATAAGACCCAGACTCATGGATCCTCTTACATGAGACATGTTAATTAATGGCTAGTAACTACTTGGATGTGGGTATGTTATAACCATGCGGAAGGAAGTCGACCGGAAGTTGAAGTCGGCCGGGTGCCGCCATCTTTTAGCAGAACTTCACTTGCGTTAGCATCCCATTGACTCCCATTCATTTTGGCGTCACTTTGACAGCGAATAACTTTACATCTGAGGCGTTTAAAGACTCTGTTTGTCCATTATTTATTTCTAAAGATACACGACAATGTATAAAGGGCTCCATTACCTTCTATGTTACATTATGGCCCCGTATAAACAGTTTTTGTAAAAAATAGGCTAACGATTGCGTCATAACCACTCGGCTCTCTGTCGCATTACCGTACAGACAGGAGGAGAAGCTCGCAGGCAATTAACTTAATATGGCGTACTGTCGTTACATTTTAAAATACTATACAAAATAATTAATCAGAATACTTACTCCTGCTCACTCACGACAAACTCCCCGCTCAAGCTCGCCGTCTCTGCAAGATTAACGATGGCAGTTTGCACGCACAGCTACTAGAAGATTTACATCTGTCAGACAGGTTGCTGACGTCGTCAAGCTTCGTTTGAGTCTGCGCAACAGAAACGGAAGTGCTAAAAAATGCTAAAACCGGGCTTCATTTGTCTCAATTGAGTTCCAATGGGGTCGCTGTGTCCATTTCTTTTACTGTCTATGGTTAAAACTCAATCTAAATTTTGAGCAGTGTAGAGTAGTGCTTGTTGTTTGCCGTTTCTCCGATCACAAATCCAGACATGGTTTTATGTTCATGCAACGCAATGCGTAAAAACATTGTATAAAGGCCTGTTCACACCAACGACGATAACTATAAAGATAGCAATGAAGATATGGTTCTTAAAATCATTCTCAGTATTAAAGAATAGCAGAGTCCACACCACAACAATAACAATAAAGGCACAGAGAAACAAAATAGTTGGAATCACTTTCAAAACAATTTATTTTCTGATGAACGATAAAAACATCGTTATCTTTATAGCTACTTTTCTCGGTGTGAACGGGCCTTTAGTCATTATAATAATTAATTATGTCCCCACTGGATGCAACAAATGCCTTGTTTATAATGGGTTCTATTGGTTACATGCTTGAGGTATTCAGCCAATCACAACGCACTGGAGAGCTGACCAATCAGAGCACACCACTCTTTTCAGACCGATGAGCTTTATTAAAATCAACACGTTTCAGAAAGTAAAACGTATTAATATTCAACAATAATGCACATTATGTGGAAAATCGTGTTTTTTTTTACCTTAAAGTGAATAAATGGAAGGTAATCATTAAGTCATTTGTTTTACATTCAACATTCATGTTTTACTTCACTCGTTGCCTGAGCATCAAAGCTCTTTTTAGCTGTCAGAGATGTTTCAGGTAATGCGAGTTACGCAATTTGTCTGTCTGTGCAGGTGGAGACACACCTGGCCGAGATTTCGCACAATGCTTTAGTTGTTACAGTCGCGCTCAAACACACTGCCTGGTATGTTCATGCACAGCCTAGATAACTAATCCTGTATCAGGTTCACACTTCAGAAGAATACCCTTTCTGCAAAAATGCTTGAGGAGAAGCATCTTGTTTGAGTCTTTAAATCGACGGTCATGTCTTAGACGGTGCTTTTGTTGCCCAGAAAGTCAAATACAAATTCTTATATTGTTTTTAATTTGGAGACCTGCAGCCACCGTAACTCTGGCCATTAGTTATTATGCAGCAAATATCAAGAGTTTCACAATGAGTTTCAACAAAGGAACATTAACAAACGTGTGCTTTGGATAACCGATCTCATATTAACCACCTTGGCTTCCAAAGAGCATTATATGAAATGTGCACAAACCCTTTTTTAATACTAATGCCTGTCGGTCCATGCCAGGGAACAATCCTACCCTGAAAAGCAATGGAAATATCTGAGCTCTAACACCCCGTGATGCATTAAAGCTCATGTTTGCAGAAGAACATGCAATTCTTCTGGAGTTCTTGTATTACAAGAGATTTCCAAAGACGGTGTTTTTTGGCTGAGCTTGAAAAACTCGTATCTGTAACCTTGGACAACTTCAAAGGAAGGATGAGAAGTCACCATGTTTGCTCCGATCGTGATGAGGCAATGCATTTTAACTGAATGTATCTCTCTCCCAGTGCTCTGAAGTTTCCTGAAAGAAGTAAGAGATGACTATTGGTGGCCGTGGTTTTTGAAACATCTAGAATCTTTAACA
Source organism: Carassius gibelio (assembly GCF_023724105.1). Lineage (NCBI taxonomy): Eukaryota > Metazoa > Chordata > Actinopteri > Cypriniformes > Cyprinidae > Carassius > Carassius gibelio. Next base: position 816,923 of record NC_068395.1, on the reverse strand, counting down.
TGAATCCGCTTGAAATAGATATCCATTTCAATAAAATACAGTAAAGGTGCAGCATTTATGGCTGATCTGATTCTCCGCTCTTGGTTTGACTCGAAGCCAGATCTCCAGTTACACTTCCTGTTTTCCCTCACGCTTCTGTGGTTCCGCCTGAGCATTCCCACCGGCCCTACGCTCCTCAGCGCAGACAGATTCTTACAATTCCCTGCGCTATTCCCACCGGAGCACTGCGTGGCAAGAGCTTGGGAAAGTCCTCTTCCGGAGTCAACCATCCACCAAGCAACAGAACCTCTTGTTTCTCTCCCTTCCCTTCGCTCTCAAAATCAACATTTCCAGAGTAGATGTAAACCAAACTTCCAGAGTGATGGAGTCTAAATGAAGCTCTGGAAGTTTTAACGACCTTCAGTAACATTAGGAATTCCAAGGAAATGCATGCATTGGATTTCCTCTTCAGATCAAAATCAAATAGGCTCCTCTGTGATCTATGCCTTTATTTGAAGAATATTTATTGAGAACTCTTTAACACACCATTTATCTTCTTCTAGGATGAAATGGAGACTTTCTACCTCCATTGGTTTTTAGAGTCTCAGTCCTCTTCTGTAACTGTAACTTAAACACTGAAACACTGAAGCACGACTCAAATCTTTTGGTCTAAAGTCATACAGAGATTTCTGACATTTCAATGCAGGCTTCTTTGCAATCCTAAACACAGTTTGAGATATCAAGATCTCTCTTGAGACTTTAGAGGAGACTAGGAGGAACATTTGAGACGTTAAAGAGATCTCACTGGTGATGTTTCTCTCTGGGGGGAATATGATCAAACCGACTTAAATTATATTAACATTTGATTGCAGACTATAATATCTCAGAGCACATCATACGACATTGTTGAGATCCCATTTAAAACCCCAGAGAATACACATGTGATGTTCTCCACAGATTCCACTTCCTGTTATCTCCCTTCCTGCGTTATCTGTCTGTGATGTCGCCTCTTAACTAACTCTTGCACAAACAAGAAAATAACATTTTGTCATGCCGTTTTCTCCCTAAGGTCTAAAGTGTCGCGAGGCTGGTCATGCGGTTGTGTCTTAAAACCATAATTACAGCTTGCACGGTTTCACTGTGCTCATTTGACCCAAGCATATGTAAACAGTCATCATCATCTTCTACGTCCCGGAAGAATGTCATTAGCAATAAATTATTTGAATGTTATTGTACTGTTTAACAATTCGGACACCGCAACACCAGGGAACATAGCACGAAGATTAAACGTGTTTGCGCCTTGGTTTCGGACTCTCAGTATCAGTGACGGCCAAGCTGTCCTCTCTCTGTGAAAATCACACATCGATCTGACTGTGCAGAGAGCGTGATGTCATCGGTTTGAGAGCCGCTTTATGAGAAGCAGCTGTGAGGAGGAGGAGAAACACAGTTAAAGCTGGCTCTCCTCAACATCTCGGTCCCTGCAGCGTTCGGCGCAGATATGTGACACATCACCGACTGAAAAACATTCCATTAAGAGCGATTACATCACTGCACTACATGCAAAACATAATACGATGAAAATCTGTCATTATTTATTCATCCTCATGTTGTTCCAAACGACTTTCATTCTTCAGTGGAACACAGAAGCGTACGTTTCAGTTATGCACTCGTTTACATGCATTAACGGTAGACTGAAGCTTTCAAAACTTATGCAAAAGCATTAGAAGAGTCATATGCAGGGTTTGGCTCACTTGGCTTGATCAGAGCGAGCGAGAGAGAGAGAGAGAGAGAGAGAGAGAGAGAGAGAGAGAGAGAGAGAGAGAGAGAGAGAGAGAGAGAGAAGATGTATAGCTAAATGGAGATGGTTTTCTATTTCCACTAGTCTACCTCACACACACTCACATTTTTACACATCGTTCCACTAATATAATGCTGTTATGTCCAATAAATGTGACATATCTACATTCTTTTGCTGTGTCAGATTTGAATAACTGGGAAGTCAGGAAGTTAATAACTGCTCCACACACAAAAACGTATACTTGCGTTAACTTCCCATTAGCTTCTATTGTTCTAAATTCAAATGAATTGTTACTGTTTTTAAAAAACCCACATGCTTATTTTTTTTTTTTGTCTTTTGCAAGATTTTATTGCATCATCATTTGGACTCCATACTGACACATTTCAGAATGCATTTATGTACAAACAAGTTAAAAGCCTTTGCATTCACATACACGCGAAAAACACAGAATTATGATTATTATTGTTCTGCAAGGTGATCAATTCATTTAAAAGAGTCATTTAAAATTTAAACAGATTAAATTTGTATAATAAAAATTATAATATTAATAATAATAATTCAATTTGAATTATATATATATATATATATATATATATTAAAATTTAAAATTGCAATTTCTATTTATTTTATTTTTCATTTATTCACAGCCCTTACAGACACTTTTTGGCATTTTGAGATTTGAAATCTCGGACATTATTCGTGTATTTATAAACTTTCTGGTTGATTAAATAGTTGATGAGTGTAACAAAACAAGCACAAAACCCATCTGTAACTGACTTGTTTACTCTGCAGCAGTTATCACACACACTAAAAGCTTTTCTGGTCTGCCGGAAAGAACCTTTTTCTGTGTTCTTTAACCGCTCTTCCTCTGTATCTGCTCTGTTTGTCTCTGGAATGATAAAGATCTGTTGTTTGGGGCTGTTAGTCGCTTGCATAACATTATTGATGGGTTCTTAATGGCTGTAGCCCGACCTTCACCATCCTTCACTCACACGATCTCCTAATAGCATCGTTTACTAAGAATCTAAGTGTATTAAATGATTTGTCAATAAGTCCCTCAGAAGTGATATCTCCAATGCAAGGCTCTGTGGAAGTCTCAAAATAGCATGATTTGGTAACCTTTACATCATCTGAGCTATAGAGAGGGAGGTTTTTACGGCCGGCTCCGGTGGTGGCAGGATGCTGGGAATGTGGGGTAATCGTTGAGCTCTTGCACATGTGGAATGGCGCTCGCCGAACATGGAAACAGATGGGATTCGTTTATGTTGCACCCCGGCTTGTGTCCCGTGGACATCGTCATACTTCCGTTTGGCAGAACACAAAGAACAGACGCACACGTACACGCTCGACAATCCTCTCCAAATGTGCTGGTTAAGTGCTAACACCTGTGGCAAGGGTCCACAGACCTGACTGCGTAGCAAGTTCTTTACTGGGTGGTGGATAATTACTGGCTCCTTTTAAAACAGATGCTAAAACCATGCTGCTTCGATTTTTACTATGGTGTTTAATGAATGCCATATTCATATAGCATGATACGTGCATGGTCATTTAAAAAAATACCTTGATAGTGCAATGGCATATGTCTATTAAACCATGCTTTTACTATGATAATTGTTAAAAAACATATATTTCTGTCTGTTTGTGTGTGTAGGATGCCGTCTGCTAGCACCATGACTGGCGGGAGAGCACTGCTGCTCTGTAGAAACACAGAGGACTGCATCTACCAATCAGCAAACGGGTATGGACATCTAAGTGACTGAGTCTCCTTTAATTTCCTGCTAATGTGCTGTTTTCTGCCCTTCCAGGGTTTGGAGGTTTGGAATGGCAAAGTGTGTTAGTACAAGCTTTAAAACTTGCAGGAGAAATAGGCAAAATGAGCGAGGTCATGTTAGTAAGCAAGTATCTTCAGCCAGATCCTGAGCAAAGATGGTTAAAGTAGAGAGAGCTCCGTTATCATCGGCTCACAGTGTCCTCAATCCTGTTAGCTCATCTTGATGAGGAGACTTTGGCTTTTATCCTGGCTGATGATGGACTATCCAAGAGTTTGAGCAGGCCTATCCCTGAAGGCAACTAGAAATGAGACAATCACATATTTTGTCCTTATTTTCCTAACTCCTCTCACACTGTCTCTCCCTCATTCCCTCTTTCTATTGCTTCTTTTCTTCAGATTTTTAGAGCTTGACCTACTTTTTTCTCTTGGCTGCCTTCAGCTTCACGAAATGAGATACATTAGCCAGAAAGAAAGAGAAAAAAAAAAAAATAACATGCAAAAAGAAAGTTTTTGAACAAGCCAGTAGTTTGTATTTGAAAAGTGGAATCACTGTTTGGAGGCGTACTGGAGAAGACATTCTCATCTGAAACTCTGTGAAGCTTGGCATACACACAAACTTTGTAGATTCACATTTCCTATGTTTGTCTTTTTGGCGCAGTATCGTTGGATGGAATCCAAGGATGTGTTTATGAGCCAGTTAAAGAAAGTTTTAAAAAATGCACGACTGTCACTTGAACTTTGCCCTGTTGTTGAAAACTCGTTTGGTCAAACATTCCCAGAGGAGTTTTGTTTTCAGCTAGAGAAATCATAACATTCAATTTGATACGCTGATTCACTTACAGTGAAGTGCAGTGAAAGGCTTGTGTTTTCTGTCCACTGCAATCCATCCAATTTTACATTAAAATACTAATTTTAATTCATTGTACCATTAAAGGTCCAGACGACGCAATTAATACCAATGTGGAAACTTTGAACACTTTTGGCTCATGCTGACCACTGACTGTAATTTGGTGGTTGTGAGAGATTAGTAATGGGTCATTCTGAAAATGTAATTTTGAATGAATGATGCTTTGAAACATAAATGCACAGACTCTATAATTGCTACTAATCACTTAATGACTGTCAGACGCTCTTGATGTCTTCAGCATTTTTCCTGTGGTCTCTTCAGGCTCCACTGCTGCGGATTAAAGCTTGACCAATCTGTGATGCTTCAGCGGCCAGACCTGTGTGGGGTCAGGGACAGTCTCTCGTCTCTGAGCAACCTCAAACCGAGCCCAGGAGACACCATCATGCTCGCCCACAAGAGTCCCTCCAATGCTCGGCCTGTTGAGAATGGTTTGGGAGGTTGCAGCAAGTCACTCAAGTCTCCCTTAGGACTTAAGAGCACTGCCAGCATTCGGGACAAGATATCCCAATGGGAAGGTAAAACAGAGACCACCTTGTCAAACACCCAAACAGTGGGACTGAAGGAGACTGAAAGTGGAAAGAAGAAGGTACAGCCGGAAGTGCAATGTAAAGACGGTGAGCGACTTTCCAATTTGGAGAGACCGAACTGTGGCGAAGAGAACGGGAGAACATTTGGAGAACCTTTGGACATTTCTGAGAGACCTGTGAAGGAAAAGGAATGGATTTTGGACAAAACCCTATTGGGGAGAACAACGGAAACTGTTCAGGACAAAAAGTTGGTGTTGACGCATATTAAGAAACTTGAGCAAGTGATGAAGGAGGCTCCTTCCAAATCATCCTTGTCCATGCCAGGCAATTACTTCTGCCCAGCTTCCAAAGAGGAGCAGGAGGAAGCAAAGAAGAGGGCCACAGAGCCCATCTTTGGGACTGTGGATGTTGTGAGATTTCGGATGAGACGGGATTCTGAGAACGTCTACAGTGAACCTGGAGCTCCTTCCATTAACCCTTTGCCAAAACCCCAAAGAACCTTTCAACACCACACACAGACAAACAACCTTGTGGCCAACCGAGGTTTCCTCAAGGGTAATCGAAATCTTCCCCCTTTACCTTCCATACCTCCCCCACCCCTTCCATCCTGTCCTCCACCACAAGGGGTCTTTAGAAGACCTTCTGGACGAGCTCGAAACACTAATAACAGGTGAGAAGACTGATATTTGATGCTAGTGAGCTGAATGACTGGATTGCATCAGGTGCATTTTTATCTCATTTGGGTATCTGACCAATAACACACTCCTTTTATTAAACAAGCCAGTCTACTTGGTGGCCATCTTTGTGTTGTCTCTGGGCACCTTCTTTCAGTTTTGAACAACTGGTACAACTCCTGTCTATTTGGAAGGACTGAAATGTAAGGACTGAATACTCCTAAAGTGTTGGCCAAGTCACCAATACAGTTCGACCAAAATGTTATCATAAATTTAGCTTATTTAGCTCAAATCAAGCTAAATCAATCATGCGCGTGGAGACCAGACAATGCCTTTGCCAATCTTCAAGTAGCCTTGTCGAGTCCTTATGCTGTCTCAGCCTAATGTGAGGGGTAATTTTAAGACTGTTCAATGAATCATCAGTAGCGTCTTTATTCAATCCACCTTCCATAGTTTTTGATGTATTACTTTGGAAGCTTAATAGATCCAGGTTTTAAAAACCTGTTATTACTCATCTCAAATTACTGTCTTTGGTATAATCATTCCATATGTAGACATGCTCACTGAAGAAATGGCTTGTGGACTGAAAGAACCTCACAAATTTAGTAGCCTGCCATCTGATTTTTATGTCACACTAATAAATCTTTTGAAACCAAGACTCCCCTAAAGGATTACTGTCCTCAGTCTTTATGGGGATGCTGTTTTAATGGTAGTATTTATCAGTCTAGCCCATCTTTGAAAAAACATTTATCACTTTTGGCATTGTGATGCAGTCTTAATCTTGTGGCCTCTCTATGTCAAGGGGGGGTCTGTTTTTAATCTAACATTATGCCAAAATCCAATCAGGTACGTCTTGTTGTTCCAGTGTATAATTGGTTCCTTCTTGGTCTTTCTCATTCTCTTAATGAAGTTTTATTTGTATTTGTTGAACCTGCAGGAAGTCCTACGAGTTTGAAGATCTTCTACAGTCTTCGGCAGAAGGTTGTCATACAGATCTCTATGAGCTATCAAAGATAGGGCTGACTCGCACTTTATCGGAGGAGAATGTCTACGAGGATATCCTAGGTAACACAATGCATTGCAGCACAATGGTGCCAGGTAAAACCTGCCTAACTTCTTGACTATGCACCTGACAGAGCGATTACCCAGAAGCCTAGGAGCTTGAAACTTTATTAAGAACCAAACTGAGACAACGCCATCACAAACATTGGTGTTCCTTTGCTCAACCACACCAGTGGTCCTCTGTGTTTGGGTTACCCCACATCACTCTTCTGCATAACATGATGTCTTATCTGTGCCTAGGAAAAATAGTTTGAGTGGACTTTCTTGACTTTCCAACCCCAATTCATTTTGTTGTCCTAACTATGTTTGGTTTGTTTAGTAGTGTTTTATTAGCATCTTAATTAGCATAGCTATTTGCCAGCTCTCTTTGATTATATAAATTTGTAGACTTACTAGCCAGACCAAGCTAAATATGTTTACGCAATCATCCTTCTTCCATGTAATGGTAAATGTTGTGTCTAATTATATAATAGCACTTTCCAATAATGGAAGATTTACCATTGATATTGCGTTTCTCCATCTGCTCTGGCAAGTAGCAATCATTTTAATGGCTTTGCACGTGGAGCGTAGCGTACGTTCTCGTGTTCTAGAACTGGATGTCCCAACATCATAAACTGTCTTCCCTCCAGACGCATCTGGTGGATGAATCGACAGAGGCTTTCTGCATCTGTAAAAAACACCCTTCTTCTGCTCAAACTATTTTCTTGTCCCCCTCTCCTTCTCTCTGGCTCATTCATTCTTCACACAAACCAAAATAGATTTTGCTAGGAGTTTGTCTTCTTGTTAACCCCACTGGTGATGCTACATGTAGCTAATGAGGTTGGCATGGGTGCCCTGGAAAACTTTTAAACATCTGGAAAGGTATACAAAAGCAACCTGACACATGACGTCAGTTTGAAATCTTTTCACGGAAAAATAGAACAAAATCTTACAACTGTTTACAATGTCGAATTTTAAAAAATATGGCCACATTAGCTAGCACCACTGACTGTAACTAAACATGATTTATGACTTGTCAGACGATAATGGCTTAAAATGCAAATATCGACCTGAAATAAAAAATTATGCCGATATAACTTGCCGATAAGATGAGTTACTCGCATGTGCTCAGGGTGTGATAGCCAGTTTTGGGCAGTAATGCGTTATTAGTAACGCAGTTACTTTTGACAATAACTAATACGGTAACGCATTAATTTTTAAATAAATTAACTCTGTTACCGTTACCATATGGTGCATTGTCCATTACTTTTTTTAAAATAATTTATTTTGACTGAAATGCAGCCTAACCTGTTTGCAGCAGCGACGCATTGTAGGATTGGTGGATGCCAATCACTGTAAACATGAAGACGCACTGTGGGCGTGTCTCCGTTTATTCAAGTATGCGAAGCGGTCATGGCGAGTCAAGGCGAGAGCAACACGAGTTCCTCAAAGTGGAAATATGCTCATTATTTCACTTTAGTTGAACATAAAGACAAAAACCTTTTAGTCAAATGTAAGCTGTGTCTTTCTGGTTCGAATGTCCTATCCTAGCCCATGAATTTCCAATCCGTGCTCAGATTTTGTAAACCGTACCCTCGGTTTTTGTATCTGGACCCACAAATTCATAATCTGCGCGCACACTTTCGCAATCCGTTCCCATGGATTTGTAAACTGTAGCCTACTCACGGATTCATGCAGCAAGCTCCTACGTGTTAACATACAGCTTTAATGAATATTATTATGTGGAATGGGTCTACAGCAAAGTGTCTTAAGTGATTCTCTGTATGTTTTTCTCATCCAGGTGAAACATTGTTGAAAACATGCACCTGTCTCTACTGTGGAGTCACCGGCTTTCAGTCAGCTCCTTAGCATGATAACATAGATTTCATTTTTAAACAGCATTTATATATAGGCCTATATGTATGTATGTTTGTCGAAATTGATTCTGAATAATTTAGATTGCTTTCATTTATTTATTTCAAAATGTTCTGGGTTATGTTGTCCATTGTTGATAGTTTTCATACTTAAGCTGTGAAAGGAACATTTTTAAGGGCTCAACACAACAGCTTTTATGATGCAGAAGCCACTTTAGTTTTTGATTCTGAATATATTATTCAGGTGTTTTGTTATTTATTTCAGAAATCCTTGTGATATACAATATTCAGTTTGTGCTGGTCTGACTTAATCAAAATAGTGTTTAAAAATAACTTTCTGTTTTACTTTGTGTTTGTATAGACCATAACACATAAAACTGCATTAATGGGAACATTAAAGAAAGTTCTTTAAAAAGTGATTAAAAAGTTACTTTTAACAGTAATGTATTACTTTTTGGTGTAAGTGATCAACAAAGTAATTTAGTTACTTTTTGAATTAAGTAACTAGTAACTTTAACTAGTTACTATTTCCTAGTAACTAGCACAACACTGGTGTTATCATAACATTCACCTTGAAAATTTTTATTTTTTGGGATGATGATGAATGGATAAAGACTAGAGCAATCAAATTGTGAGAGAGTGATCTGCTCACATGGTTATGTTCGTGGTTGTTTCGACGTGGAAAGCAGTTTGGATTGGAAATATTGATTTATTTAAATTTTATTTGTTAACAACATACTTTTTCGTACCTTCATTTCAGTAAATGTTATGAAATTACAGAACTAAGCCATTTGATTTGGATGGGAACTTCGGATTGTGAAATATTTGAGTCAGTTTGGGAGTTCAGAGCAGGTTCGTGAATCATTTGAGTCAGTTCGGGAGTTCGGAGTGCGAATCATTTGAGTCAGTTTGGGAGTTCGTAGCGGGTTCGCGAATCATTTGAGTCAGTTCGGGAGTTCGGAGCGCGAATCATTTGAGTCAGTTTGGGAGTTCGTAGCGGGTTCGCGAATCATTTGAGTCTGTTTGTGGATCGTAAATCATTTGAGTCAGTTCGGGAGTTCGGAGCGGGTTCGCGAATCATTGAGTCAGTTTGGGGATCGCGAATCATTTGAGTCAGTTCGGGAGTTCGGAGCGGTTCGCGAATCATTTGAGTCAGTTCGAGAGTTCGGAGCGGGTTCGTGAATCATTTGAGTCTGTTTGGGGATCGCGAATCATTTGAGTCAGTTCGGGAGTTCGGAGCGGTTCGCGAATCATTTGAGTCAGTTCGGGAGTTCGGAGCGGGTTCGTGAATCATTTGAGTCTGTTTGGGGTTCGCGGATCATTTGAGTCAGTTCGGGAGTTCGGAGCGGTTCGCGAATCATTTGAGTCAGTTCGGGAGTTCGGAGCGGGTTCGCGAATCATTGAGTCAGTTTGGGGATCGCGAATCATTTGAGTCAGTTCGGGAGCTCGGAGCGGGATCGCGAATCATTTGAGTCAGTTTGGGGATCGGAATGTACTCTCATTATAAAAGAACCTCATTGTTTATTTAATTCTATAAAGTAAGTTTAAAAATAACTTATTCATAATCTCTCTACAGAACAGACTCATTTGAATAGAAACTAATGCAGATATTGAGTAAAACAAAAGAGCGTCATGGACACAAATCAGATTTGAATAGTTGCGATACACAGTGTGGACAATCACTCATTTCTGATCGCATATGAAAAAAAAATCGGATTTGGGCTAACAGTCTGGATAAAGCTTTATTGTCTTAATTTGGTTTAATTCATCTCTCTCAATTGATCTGACACCCATTTTTTAGTTTTTTACTTGGTTTTTATCATTCTATCATTCACCAGTTGTGAATCATCTCTCCTTATCCTTAACAACACAAATGAATTGAGGCTTTATTGATAAAAATTCTACAGTGCAATGTTCAGCTTTAGGATTTTGAAAAGTGCCACTAATAATCTTGTATATATTTTCCCTTTGCAAAGACCCTCCCTCGAAGGAGAACCCATATGAAGACATAGAGTTGGAAAGTCGCTGTGTTGGGAGCAAGTATCCCATTCCTTCTTCCAGGTCCTCTCCCATTCCCGACACCCCATCCAAGGTATTCATTCTGCATTCCTGATTAACTGATTCCATGAGTACTGACATTTAACAGACTCAATATTTCATTCACATACTTGAGGCCCGTTGACACCAAAGACGATAACTACAATACTGAATAGAGCAGCTAGTACATTCTGCAAAACATCTACTTTTGTGTCCCATGGAAGATTGAAAGTCATACAAGTTTGGGATGACACATGGACGACATTAATGTCTTTCTTTGACAGCTCTCCTCCAAGCCTGGTTTATTCAGGCAGAACTCAGAGCGAGGTAGTTTCAAGCTTTTGGAATTGCGCAAGACCGGCAGAGATGGAGGCGTCGTGTCCCCATCGCAGGTCAGCCCTCCATCAACACCCAGCAGCCCGGATGACACCCCGTGTCTGTCGGGGGACCCTTACAACCGACGGCGGAGGAAAATCCCAAAGGTACTGTCAAAACAAGGACCTAGACGGTGTAATCCTCGACTTATCTGTGATTTATGCTTCTGGTCTGCTGCTGACTGAGACATTGGGCCTTCGGCGTCCTTCCACTGCTAATAAAATACAAGACACATGACAGCTGACGAGACACCTAAGAATAATCAGAAAAATGGAGGGGAAAGAAAGTGAAAGACTTGGAAGGGCTGTCTCTGATAAAGCCACAGCCACGACTGTTTTCCTTTTCAACAGATGGTGCAGAAAATCAACGGCATCTTTGAGGCCCGAAGGGGAAAGAAGAGGATGAAAAGGGTCTCGCAGTCAACCGAGTCCAGTTCAGGAAGAGGTTTGTGAGGGAAACATTATACTGTATGTTGGCTAAATTTAGACCTACTTTTTCCTGTTTGAAGGAAACATCCAGTTTGCTTGTCCTTGTCATTTTCTATTTCATTTAATAGATTGATATTTAATATATATTTGCATTATTGACACACTGTTTTCCTAATGAATGTTGTTCAGTTGCTTTGACGCAATGTTTTTTGTTTAAAGCGCTATATAAATAAATAAACATTTTTTAAATACATGAAAAAAAAAAAAAATGTATTATCGAATTGTAAGAGTTATAGCCTGTATGCATCGCATGTCCCTTGGGTAATACTGTAATGACTGTATTTGTTACAGCCTCGTCCACGTGCATTGCATTGTGGGACAGTCCGGTCCCGAGCCACATATGCATCCACTTAGCTTTATGGACACGTTTACAGTTTTGGGTCAGTTGCGCTTGACCCATTTTTCCAGGGATGATAGAATTATGTTACGTTATAGGATACACAAGTGCATCCAAGCATGAAATATGTCTCTGTGAATACCTGCATACTGATTCTCTAGTGACCTTTGACCTCTCTCTCTCTTCTCCGGTATAGTGACCGACGAAAACAGCGAGTCTGAAAGTGACACAGAGGAGAAACTAAAGGGTAAGAGCTCCTACAGGCCTTAACGTCTCCAGATTAAGTTTACATTGAAGTCTGTGTAAAGCAATATTAAATACGTGTTTTATGTGTTTAGAAGCAATTCTCTGAACTGCCTTTACACAGACTTTAAAGGAAGTGTTCAACCAAAAACTAAAATTCAAACAGGTCATCAAAGATGTAGATGAGTTTGTTTCTTCATCAGATTTGGAGAAATGTAGCATTGCATCACTTACTCGCCAATGGATGTGAATGGGTGCCGTCAGAATTGAGAGTCCAAAAAGCTGATAAAAAAATCATCCAAGATGTAGATTAGTTTGTTTCTTCATCAGATTTGGAGAAATGTAGCATTGCATCACTTACTCACCAATGGATGTGAATGGGTGCCGTCAGAATTGAGAGTCCAAAAAGCTGATAAAAACATCATCCAAGATGTAGATGAGTTTGTTTCTTCATCAGATTTGGAGAAATGTAGCATTGCATCACTTACTTGCCAATGGATGTGAATGGGTGCCGTCAGAATTGAGAGTCCAAACAGCTGATAAAAACATCATCTCAGATGTAGATGAGTTTGTTTTTTCATCAGATTTGGAGAAATGTAGCATTGCATCACTTGCTCACTAATGGATGTGAATGGGTGCCGTCAGAATTGAGAGTCCAAAAAGCTGATAAAAACATCATCCAAGATGTAGATGAGTTTGTTTCTTCATCAGATTTGGAGAAATGTAGCGTTGCATCACTTACTCACCAATGGATGTGAATGGGTGCCGTCAGAATTGAGAGTCCAAACAGCTGATAAAAACATCATCCAAGATGTAGATGAGTTTGTTTCTTCATCAGATTTGGAGAAATGTAGCATTGCATCACTTGCTCACCAATGGATGTGAATGGGTGCCGTCAGAATTGAGAGTCCAAAAGCTGATAAAAACATCATCCAAGATGTAGATGAGTTTGTTTCTTCATCAGATTTGGAGAAATGTAGCATTGCATCACTTGCTCACCAATGAATGTGAATGGGTGCCGTCAGAATTGATAGTCCAAACAGCTGATAAAAACATCACAATCATCCACAGTTCATCAGTGAACATCTGGAGAAACCAAAAGATGCATGTTTGTAAGAAACAAATCCATAATTAAGGCGTTTTAACTTTAAATGGTTTCTTCTAGCCTAAATATGTGTCCATAATCACACTTCTTCCAGTGAAAAAGTCCGTCTCCTGTTGTCAAGCCACATATTCAGAACTGTATTTCCTTGCAAACAGTGTTTGATCTGAGCATATTTCTCTAATTATTCAGATGACTTTTTCAGCTGAAGAAATCAGCTATTGATTGAGTACTCATACGTTTGGACTCTCATTCTGACGGCACCCATTCATGTCCATTGGTGAGCGAGTGATGCAATGCTACATTTCACCAAATCTGATGAAGAAACAGACTCATCTACATCTCGGATGACCTTTTTAACTTCTTTTAAAATAGTTACAATTAAGTCAATGGGGAAAGCCATCCTCATCCTCATCTGTTTTAGCTCACAGCCAGAGATTAGTGTCGGTGCAGTCTATGTTGAGGCAAACCGGTCGATATCGCACTCTGGAGCGAGACTTGATGGACCTCCAGGAGAGGAAGTTGTTTGAGTACTTCCTGGTTGTGGCTCTTCATAAAACCAAAGCAGGCGTCCCGTATTTACCAGAAGTCACCCAGCAGTTCCCTCTCAAGGTACAAACATTTTTCTTCCAGAAAACAACAAATAAGATCTATTTGGGCTTGAAAGATCAGCACGAGACGTTCATGCATCTGTGTCCCTGATTCTCTTTCCTCGTCAGTTGGAACGAAGCTTCAAGTTCATGCGAGAAGCTGAAGACCAGCTGAAAGTCATTCCCCAGTTCTGTTTCCCTGATGCTAGAGACTGGGCACCTGTGGATAACTTCCCCAGGTATCACATCCACACGGTTTACTGCACCACAAATCAACCTCAGGAATTATCAGAAGCTGTTATTTCCTCAAATATATGAGGTTTGGGAATCATTGTGAACGTGTTGTTTACAGTGAAACCTTCTCGTTTGTCTTAACCGGAGAAGATGGGAGCCGAAGATTTGGCTACTGTCGACGTTTACTGGTGAGCTGCTCTTTATTTCTTTATTATTCACAATAATGTAGAGTACATTTACTACATCACGGAACATGAGTGAAATATACTGTTTTTTAAAAAGCAATGTTTCGAAGAGTAGCATTTTGCATGTTTATCACATGTTGTGTGTGTGTGTGTGTGTGTGTGTGTAGCCCAGCGGTAAAGGAAGACGTCTACCTGAAGTCTACTGCATTGTGAGCAGACTGGGCTGTTTCGATCTGTTCTCGAAGGTAATTCATCTGAACTTTACACAGTGTGCATCTGTTATCTTCTCTGTGTTGGGGTTTTTGACAGTAAGCAAATGTCCTCAATCAAAAATTTGGCTGCAAAGAGTGTTGAGGGATTTCTGTCGGTCCTGACACAACATTCCTGTCAAGAACCAAGGTTTTAAGAATAGGGAAAAGAGTGAGGGTTAGACTTTTATATTATATTTTCTGAATTTTATTTTATTTTGATTTAAATTAATTTGAGTGGTAATCAACATTAAGCTATAAACATTAATGCCTGCAGGGCTTCTTACCATAAAGAAATGCTTTTTTATTTTGAATTAAAAACATTTTAAAAGTATTTTTATTATATATATATATATATATATATATATATATATATATATATATATATAATTTTTTAAGCCATAGACTTACCCTAAATACATGTTTTTTATCTTTATTTTTAATTATTATTATTATTTTATCATTTTATTTTAGATTTTTGTAATATCATTTAAAAAAAAGAAATTTAAGCCATATATATTATTACAGTACCTGTAGGGCCTCTTACCATAAATACATGCTTTTTTATATATTTTTTTATTATTATAATTTCTTTTATATTTAAATAAATAAAGTTTTATTTTTAAGCCATAGACTTTAATGCTGAAGACATTTATTTTTAATTTTTATCATTTTATATCTATATTTTTTTATTTATTTTAATTATATATTTGTTTTCATTTTATTTCCATTTCATCATAATTTTTGTTTTTGTTTTGTAATTAACATGCTTTAAAAAAATAATTGTATTCATTTAATTTGGTTTTTATTATTATTTTTTTTTACTTTAATTTATTTTTTATTACAATGATACAAAGTAATAATAATAATAATAATAATTATTATTATTATTAGCGTGTTTATTAATTTTCTACTATGTTGAATAAAGTATGGATGGTGGGAACAAAATAATAAAAGATATTTTAAGTACAGTAGAGTAATAAAATGACAATAATTGTTGTTATTCTCATTGCTATTATTGTCATATTTATTTATGTTGAATAAGATGTCCGGGGGCAGAGATGTATGAAGCAGTGGTTAACCCCTGTAGATTCAGGACTGTAAAGTGAAGACAGATCCTCATGAGGTGTGTGTCGATGTCTGTCTGATCAGATCCTGGATGAGGTAGAGAAGCGACGAGCCGTTTCTCCAGCGCTGGTCCAGCCTTTAATGAGAGGAATCATGGAGGCAGCGTTCCCAGCTCCGGGAAGAACCATCAGGATTAAGAACTTCCTCCCAGGTTCAGGAACAGAGGTCAGTGGATCGAAGGCCTTGCTGAGAATGATTTCTGCGGTGAAAGTTTGGACTTGGTCTCAAAGCTTCTCCCGTTTCTCTCTCTCTCTACTGTAGGTGATTGAATTATGTCGTCCTTCAGATTCCCGTCTGGAGCATGTGGATTTCGAGTGTCTGTTTTCCTCTCTCAGCTTGCGTCTGCTTCTGCGGGTGTTTGCTTCTCTTCTGCTGGAGCGAAGGGTCATCTTCACCGCAGATAAACTCGGGTATTATTCACTTCCAGTAATGTTTTCAGGATATAATATAAGCCTTGCTTTGATTCAGAAGGCTGACAGGTCCGGATGTGCACTTGTGTAAATGCATTCTGTCAGAATTCGTACGGTCAGATAAATAAACGTGTGTCTGAAGAATTTAAATGTTTTTAACAGACAGAAGACATCAAGAATACAGAGCAGAAAGAGCTGTTCAAAATAAGAAATAAAAACATACATTCAGTGAAAACAAGGAAAAATGTTTCACACTGCGTGTTACATTTTTATTTGTAGTAGTATTTTTTTTTTAATGATACACTGATAGTAATAATTGTTTTCTCATTATTATTTTTATTCTAATTACATATTTCGAACAAAGTTGAATAACAGCTTTTTTATTTTATTTGGTAAATGACAAACTGATAATAATTATAGTTTTTCTCATTGTTATTATTGTTATTATTACTTTAAACAATATTTACTAATAATTGAATAAATAATAATAATTTAATTGGAATATATATATATATATATATATATATATATATATATATATATATATATATATATATATATATATATATATATATATATATATATATATATATATTATAATAATGATAAAATGATGATAATTGTTATTGATTGTTCTGCTAATGGAAAAATGTTATATTTAAGGATTTTTTTTATCCATTTTAACTCCCAACGGGTGACATAATGAGTCATATTTCACACCAAAATCATTAAGCAATTTTCTTTGCTAATTGAAATTAATATTTTCCTCATAGTAATGAAAAAAAATATATTATTATTTTTTATTTATTAATTTTTTTTTTTTTTTTTGTGCAGTACGGTAATGAAAATGTGAAGAGAAAATGTTCTCAGCAAAATGTTACAATGCATAAATCATAATGGTCCTAAAATAGGTTTTTATACAAAATATCCTGTTATTTCTTGTATTGATTAATTCCTGCAGCATTTAAAGAAAGAGCAATAGTATCTCCAGCAAACAGCACCGAGTGATTCTCCTGTGCTGCCACCTGCTGGTGAGAACGTGTCACTACAGTCAGATCTCTCTCTCTCTCTCTCTCTCTCCAGCACCCTGTCTAAATGTTGTCATGCCATGGTGGCTCTGCTGTACCCCTTCACCTGGCAGCACACGTACATCCCGGTTCTTCCTCCGTCCATGATGGACATCGTCTGTACTCCAACTCCCTTCATCGTGGGTCTCCTCTCCAGCTCTCTGACCCGACTCAAAGAGCTCCCGCTGGAGGAGGTGACACAACACTAATGCAGCATAAATACATAATAATTAACAAATGTGTATAACAGAATAAAAAATATGTACTGTATACTGTTTTCCTATTTAATAGCACTGTGACATCATGTTTGACCTTTGACCTCGAGTGTTGCATCTCGTTATGACTAATGTGAGAAGGAAACAAGGCCAGCAAAGTCTAGGATGAGGTGTTAATATTCTATCAGAGACGGACACATTACTAATATTTCTCTCTGAGCACTTCCTGTTCGGGTGCGCTGCTCTGACCTCTGACCTCTTCACAAAGGCTGAGCTCACCAGTGACATCACAGTGTCCTCTGCTCTCTTTCAGGTCCTGGTGGTGGATCTCGGCAGCAGTCGTTTCCTGCGACAGGTACAGCAATGCAGTTTTAGTCTTGTTTGTGTTTTAATAAAAGCGTGATGAAGCAAAGCAAGTGTGTGTTTAATGTTTCAGATGGACGATGAGGATTCGATTCTGCCTCACAAGCTCCAGGCGGCTCTCGAACACGTTCTGGAACGGAGGAAGGATCTGGCGTGTGACGTGGCAGATCATCCGAACGGTAATGTACTGTAATCTGGCTCTTTTGTCCATCACTTGCCGTAATTGTAGCCTTGAAATCTGGATTAGACATAAAATAATATCATGCATGCAAGTGAAAATGTTCATTTGATTTCCCTCATTAGAGCCCAGTTCTCTGAGCAGTGTGGTGTCAGAGGCGTTTGTGCGGTTCTTCGTGGAGATCGTGGGTCATTACTCGCTCTTCATGGGCAGCAGTGACCGTGATGAAGAGTCCTCGGCCTCGTCTTCCTCCTCTCCGACTCCTTCGTCCTTCCAGCGCGAGGCGTTTCGGAAAGCCGTGTCTTCCAAGAGCCTGCGGAGATTCCTGGAGGTCTTCATGGAGACGCAGATGTTTGCAGGGTTTGTGCAGGAAAGAGAGTTTCGGAGGCAGGGCCTGAAAGGTCTGAATGGTTGTGAATCTAAGGATTAATATGTTGTTGGCTGTGTGTAGGGTTTAACAGCCGCTTTGTGTTTTTGAGCAGGTTTGTTTGAGGTGAGGGCTCAGGATTACCTGGATTCTCTGCCAGGGAGCGAGAACAGAGGCGTCAACAAGTTCCTCAAGGGTTTAGGTAATGATTCGCTGAAGATCCAATCAAAAAAAAAAAAAAAAAAAACGTATGCAGTGAGCTGGTATTCAATTCTAAAGAGTGTTCGTCTGATGGAGTTGTGCTTGTGTAAAGTAAAGAAAGATTTTGAGCCTTTCTCTTTCCTCTCTCTCTCTCTCTTCTCTTAGGACACAAGATGAAGTTCCTGTCCAAAAAGTGAACACTAGTCGTGTAGTGTGTGTATGTTAGACTCCCGACTGGACCTGAAGACCAAAGACACAGAAACACTACAATCTCCTCTAGTTCCCCAAACCACACGGACCTTACAGAACCTTACAGAAACTTACAGAACCACACGGATCTTACAGAACCTTACAGAACCACACGGACCTTACAGAACCACACGGACCATACAGAACCTTACAGAACCACACGGACCATACAGAACCCTATAGAACCACACAGACCTTACAGAACCTTATTGAAACACACGGACCTTACAGAACCTTACAGAACCACACGGACCTTACAGAACCACACGGACCTTACAGAACCTTACAGAAACACACGGACCTTACAGAACCACACGGACCTTACAGAACCTTACAGAACCACACGGACCTTACAGAACCTTACAGAACCACACGGACCTTACAGAACCTTACAGAACCACACGGACCTTACAGAACCTTACAGAACCACACGGACCTTACAGAACCTTACAGAAACACACGGACCTTACAGAACCTTACAGAACCACACGGACCTTACAGAACCTTACAGAAACACACGGACCTTATAGAACCTTACAGAACCACACGGACCTTACAGAACCACACGGACCTTACAGAACCTTACAGAACCACACGGACCTTACAGAACCTTACAGAACCACACGGACCTTACAGAACCACACGGACCTTACAGAACCTTACAGAACCACACGGACCTTACAGAACCTTACAGTACCTTACAGAAACACACGGACCTTACAGAACCACACGGACCTTACAGAACCTTACAGAACCACACGGACCTTACAGAACCACACAGACCTTACAGAACCACACAGACCTTACAGAACCTTACAGAAACAAACGGACCTTACAGAATCACACGGACCTTACAGAACCTTACAGAACCACACAGACCTTACAGAACCTTACAGAACCACACGGACCTTACAGAACCTTACAGAACCACACGGACCTTACAGAACCTTACAGAACCTTACAGAAACACACGGACCTTACAGAACCACACGGACCTTACAGAACCTTACGGAACCACACGGACCTTACAGAACCACACAGACCTTACAGAACCACACAGACCTTACAGAACCACACGGACCTTACAGAACTTTACAGAACCACACGGACCTTACGGAACCACACGGACCTTACAGAACCTTACAGACACTTATAGAACCACACGGACCTTACAGAACCTTACAGAACCACACAGACCTTACAGAAACTTAGAGAACCACACGGACCTTACAGAAACTTACAGAACCACACGGACCTTACAGAAACTTACAGAACCACACGGACCTTACAGAACCTTACAGAACCACACGGACCTTACAGAACCTTACAGAACAGAAGCGGCTCGTTTTCTACATTTCAGAGACTTTCAAGAGACAGAGTACAACTTCTTCTGAAACAGAAGGCTATCAATTAATTTATATTCTTTCTAGAAATAAGAAAACCTTTATGACTTCCTCTGTAAAACTTTATGTGTTTCCCATTAAAGTGAAATGATGTTGTTAGTTTGTCACCGTCTATTTATCAGACTCGAGATGAGAAACAACGAGATTTAGTTCTTCGGATGGGAAACCTCGCAGGATTGGAAATGTTCTAGAACTATTGTAAACCGAATCCAGAACAACGGTGGAGACTTCTGGAGAAGTTCTCTGTGCTGAGTACACTACACTAGAGGTGCTCTGAACCTGATTTTTGTAAGTGTGCGTAATAAACAGTGTGTGATCAGATTGGATCCAGATTGTTTTCTTCTGAGTAGCTTTAATCAGGTCAGTTCTAGTCTTCATCACGTACTTTATTAGTTGTGTGTTTACAGGCATCTTACTGCTCAGGATGAGCCTTGGATTCAGGTGTTTCTGACCTTTGGGGTTGGTTTTTAGCTGCAGTTCTGTTTGTGTCCTGTAGAGGGCTCTAAAATCTGTGTCTGATCTGAGAAACTTCTGTGAAAAAAAAAAGGTGTTCCCATTGCCTTAACATCAGGAAAAGTAAAAGTACTGACAAGTACTGTTAATTTATTGAATGTAATACATTTTCTGTTTTCATATCCTAATTTAGTCTGCAGAAACTGTGGGGATGTCAAACATTGCTTTGTATTTTGAGCATTTTAACCAGCTCAAATGAGCAACTTTGGCTTAACCAATGGCGTGAGTTTGGGGCGGGGCTATCCGTTTGGCGGACCAATGACAGATGGCGAAGTGTGTCATAAACAGTCTTTATTTTTTGGCAGTTTTGTTTGGTGAAACTTCAGCTTTAAATACATAAAGAACTGTATTTTCTGCAATATATCTTCATGTTTTGTCATCTTAAATGAAAATCACACACACACATATTTATATAAATTAGATATACTGTATATACATACATATGTGTACACACAAACACTTTGTCAAATATTTTGAATGTAATTATTATCAATTACATTATAAAATGTTATTCATGTTTTTAAACTAGTAAATCATAAAAAAAAAAAAATTCAATCAATTTATACATAATTTGTATATACTAGAAAATACAGTACAGAACAGTAATTAAATTAGCAGTTTTTCCAAAGCAGCTTTACAGATAAATATTGCAAGGACAAATCTCTTAAAGATAAAAAAGAAGATTATACCTTAATATACTAGTTTATTGTTTATCTTAAATGCTATACGAGATAACTATTAAAGTCTCAATTCATAGTATGCATTTTTGTGTCTCAGGTGTTTAATGTCATTTTTGTAATACTTCAAATGTAATATTTGTTGTGCGTGTTTTAAGTGTGCATTAAGTGTGCATTTGTGGCTAATTCTACTCACTAGCCGTTGCATTAAAGGAGTTTTTGATAGTACTTTTTAACTTTTCCAGTGGCAAAGAATGCAAGATAATTTCTCAATGTATAAACTTAAAAGTTTCACTGAATACTGAGCAAGCAATGCATTTATTTACGCACCCCAAGACAGATACTCTGTAACTCAGCAGAGTAATGCAGAGTGGGTTTATAGATAGATGTAGTAGCTAACGCAGTAGTGTATTCTTCCTCTGGATGGCAATGTTTATCTTCTCAGTAGAGCTGATATTGACTTCATGAACCAAGGCTTGTTCTGTGTGTGAGATGATACCCAAAGAGAGTTAAATCCAACCACTTCACGCACACATTTTCTCAGTCTGTCTTCTGAAGGTTCTCGGTGGATCAGGTGTGATTGGGCTGATTCATTCACATGCACTCATGGACGTAGGGAAGGTTTGGCTTATAAAGTGCTTTTATACACCATGGCGCTCACCACAGAAACTGTGTTCATTTCAAACTTTTTTTAACTTCCTTTTTCATCCTGAGAGTATATATTGCACCAAAGATGTACCCAAAAACTAGGGGTGTAACGATTCACTCGTTTTCTCGATGCATCGATTACAAACCCTGTCGATTCATATGCATCGATCTTGAAACATGATTTTTGAATCGTGAATCGCCGATCTTGGACAGTAATCGATTCAAAATGCTTAGAATAGAATGAATCGCGATTTCTATAGCGATTCAATGCTTTCCAAATGTATACACATTAAATTACTACACGCACGAATTAAAGGAGACCTTGAAGATTGTTCGTGAATCGTGTCTCTTATCTGTACTTCACGCGCTCCACTGTTTACCGCCTGAGACTGACACAGGATTGCGCTCGCGCTCCGTTCGTCTCTGACGCAGCTGACGTGTGACTCGTGGACAGTAATGCTAATTTTTACGTATGCCATGTCGCATCATTAAACTAGCATTTAACAATGGACAAAAGTTTTTTTTTTTCTTCTAACCTATGGTTCTCTAACCAGAAATGCTACTGTAATTTGCCCCCTGACTAAGCATTTAAAGAATTTAGTAGAAGCATTTAAATAATCCCGTGAATTCACTTAAAGAATGCAGAATCGAATCGTTATAATCGAATCGAATCGAATTTAATTGTGAATCGAATCGAATCGTTCTAAATTTGCAAAAATCGTTCTTGAATCGAATCGAAAACCTATGAATCGTAATCCAATCGAATCGCTGCCTTGCCAAAGATTCACAGCCCTACCAAACACGTATACAGATTTTGTCATCTGGTTTCGATTCCTCTGGACTGACTGAAAATAAAATAGACATTAATAGACAACTTCATGGGGATCCTTGAAATAATCATGAACTCGGCAGGAAATGAAGACATTTTCCAAGAAATAAAAAATAACATCTTAAATCTTATACTTATCTTCAGTGGCTTCTCCAGACAATTTTGATTGGGGGGGGCAATGGGGGGTCCTGGTCATTTCAAAGGGGGGTCTCATGAAAACCAATGGCTCTTTCTTCTCTGTTTCAACATTAATCTATTATTTTAACCATCACTACTACTCTTGCACCCAATCAATAAGTCCACCTTAAATATTGACACAAAACATAAAAAACTGATCCACTGGAATATAGTGATTAATATTATTATTACTGTTGTAGTTGTTATTGTCTAAAATTGAACACCTTTGCAATGTAAACAAATGACATGCTACATTTGTTATTCATCTCCTTCACACTGCACTTTGATGTCAGGTATATTATGCATTTTTTACTGATATTTTTACATTTATTTCCAGAGAGATATTATTGAGTTTACAGGCTAAAGTGGTCTTGCTGTTGAAAGCACTGTTGCTATTGTAGAAAAAAAATATTTGCGTCACATTTAAAATATATTTATATTATTAAATAGTTTTATTTTTATAATGATAATTCAGAGAATGAGAAAATCTGAATAAGCCTTGCCAGTGTCGTGATAATTATTTTTAAGGCACTTAACGTGTTAAAAAATAAATAAGTACTGTAATATAATACTAGTTTAGTCAAATAACATAAAAAAGACCAGACCCCTCGATGCCTGTGAAACCTTTCTCCCTCAAACAGCACGCTACGCTAGTGTTACTTCTACAGGCTACACACAGCAACGTATCTGCATGTTCTCACATCACATCGTTCTTGTAAAATAATAATAAGTATATAAACATCAAAATCACTTCGCTGAGAATGAAACACCACTTGCCAGCTTCCACGGTGTTGAAAATATCCTCTAGCAATTAAAAAATGCGCGTGCAGCGTGAGGAATTTTCCCGGTCAGGTGAAAGGTCATCATGTTGGTCTTTTTATTTACGGCTAAATTATTATTAATAAATTGTAATAATATTATTATTGGGCGTGGGCAGGCATTCACTAAATGGTATGTTATTACAAAAAAAATTCGAGGAAAATTTGCTTTGTCAAAAGGGCACTTAAGGGGCAAAGGAGCATGTGCTCAAGTGAACCGGTTCTTTCGGACAGTTCGATTCAATAAACCAGTTTGAAAAAAAAAAAACGGTTCCCCGGTTCTTTTGCGCTGGATGTAATGTCATTAGCGATGACTGACCTAAATTCAAGCCTTCAGTTTACCCGCGCTTATAACATAAGTACAGAATCAGTTCAGAATCAATCACCAAAAGAATCATCTCGGTTCAGACGAGCTGTGAGTCAGTCTGCTTCACACTGAATCACGCATGCGCAGTATCATCGGTTCTCGAGGAATCAGACGCGTCAGACAGAAACGGTTCTCGATTCAGTGTACGAATTAATGTCGAAATAATAATTATTTATTATTATTCTGAGTAGTTTGAAGATACATTTTTTAAAATCTTTATCCAGAATATATATATATATATTAAT
The DNA here is from genome assembly GCF_023724105.1 of Carassius gibelio. Taxonomy (NCBI): domain Eukaryota; kingdom Metazoa; phylum Chordata; class Actinopteri; order Cypriniformes; family Cyprinidae; genus Carassius; species Carassius gibelio. Next base: position 792,658 of record NC_068395.1, on the reverse strand, counting down.
CAGGAAGAGAATGGGGGTTCAAATGGGGGGTCAGAGCCCCCCCCAAGACCCCCTGGCGCCGCCGGTGCTTATCTTCATTCATTTTTGTTCACTCATGCAGTTTTATTTTATTTGTTCAGTCTTATTGTTCATTAATTAATTTATCTTTTCATTTCTATACATTTTTTATTTTTTTATTAACTCTTTCTCTGCCACCTTTTTTTATGTTTTCACTCAAATTTGATGACCTCCAGTATATTTTGCTGTATGAATATTTGAATATGCACTGCATCAAAGTACAGATCAAAGCCTTTACTTTTAACCCCCCAAGAAAATCTGTTTTAAAGCATTCTCTTTTATTAACACTTGAATATAGGCAGGTTTCATAAAAAATGCATAATTATGAGCAAAAAGTAGTTATCAAAAACGACATCTGGATAATATCCAGTAGGATTATCAAAGTATAAATCCAGTAAATCGCTTCCATCAACACTTCCAAAGCTTGCCCAGACATATACCACTTCCTGGATCATCATTTTACTCTGTAACATTATGAATTTTTCATTTATATGTTAATTTTAATATGCATCTGTTAACATCAGATGCGTAATAGCGCCCCCAAGTGTATAACAGTGAAAATACAAAAAGCAGTAAAAACCAAAAGCGTTTTTTTTTTCACTAAAAAGTCAAAGACGAGATAAGAAATGTTCACCTAAGGCCAAACACACACCTTTATTAATTTAAATCAAGCGGTGAACACATTGCTGACAAGACCAGCTTAGACTAGTTTCTATTGGATGACTCTTGTTGTCTAGAGGGTCTGTTCGAAGACCTTGAAGCACTGCTTTTTACATCAATCATGGTTTACCATAAATCATTTGACTAGTTCACCGTTAGGTGTGTTTGTGGCTTTTATATAATTAAAATCTACCCTCTTGCCCTCTGGAGATCTTGCATTGCATCACACGGCTAATCAGCATGAAGTGTCTTGCCTGTAGAGAACATTTTCTTTCTAGTTTGAATGTATATCAAGGAAGTTTTTAACATATGCACGTGTTGTCCACCACATTTCATGATGAAGGATACTAGCTCATTCTTATGCTGCTTTTATGTGAGCCATGTACCTTAAAAAGCTGCCTACTTAGGGAGCACACTAGGTTTTGAAACAGGGTTATTCTTGGGTGATAAATGGACCACAAAACCAATTTTTTTGAATTTGAGATTTATGCATCATCTGAAAGCTGAATAAATTATCTCTCCATTGATGTGTGGTTTGTTCGGAGGACAATATCTGTCTGAGATACAACTATTAGAAAATCTGGAATCTGAGGGAGCAAAAAAAATCCAAATATTGAGAAAATCATCTTTAAAGTTGAGTGTGTGTGTGTGTGTGTGCATGTTTTTTCTTCTTCTCTCTTACTTTTGGGAGCGGGTGAGAAAAGGGGAACGGTTTTGTTTCTGGTCTGTGTTTGTCTTTTCTGGAGTTGCAGGTGCAGACCACAGCTGGCGAGACACATCCAGAGCCGAGTGATGAAACGACATGAATCATAACCGCTCTCCCAGACGTGCAGCTCCTCGCTAACTTTACCAAGCTGCTGCGGTTTCCTCTGGACTCTTGCGTAATGAAAGATTTCAAACATAAAATAAATAAATAAAAACTTGGGAGAAACTTAAATGATTGATTAAAGAACTTTAAAGATTAAGAATAAGTTTGGACACACTTAGATAAAAACTAAGCATTCCTAAATGCCTGGAATAAGACTGATATATACTGTAAGTATCCAACAGATCAGATTGATCTTGTGCTGGATGCTCATTGGTTCATACAACATTCCACACATGCAATAAATACACCATACACTAGTAGCTATATTTCTGTCAGAAAACATTAATCTCGACTGAAAAAGAAGAGCACAAGCAGATAAATTTAGTAAGATTAAAGACGAGACAGAAAAAAAAAAAAAAAAAAACTAGAGATGTAATCGCAGCCCACACTCTTGGAATACCACACACACAGACACACACACACACTCTCTCTCTCTCTCTCTCTCTCTCTCTCTCACACACACACACACACTCTCTCTCTCTCACACACACACACACACACACACACTCACTCTCTCTCTCTCTCTCTCACTCTCTCTCTCTCTCTCTCTCTCACACACACACACACACACACTCTCTCTCTCTTTCTCTCTCTCTCTCTCACACACACACACACACACACACACACACACACACACACACACACACACACAGTATGAATCCCGATGACTGTGGGCTCCGTCTTGCCTTTGTGGTCTTTTGGGATTAAACCCTCTCTCCACCCGAAGCACTTGTTTGACGCCTCGTCCTACTTTAGCTCTTTTTGTCCGTCTTGAATGGAAAGAACCCAAACACACCTCGTCACCAGAAAGCCCTCTCGAATGGACTACAGGCCTGTTTGTTTTCCTGTGTTAGCTGAAACCTGACGATTCATGCTGGATTAGCGGAAAAACGAACCGCACATGAACTTCAATAGACGTTTTAGACAGGAATCCTTAAATATGACACGTCCGCCATTTCCGTTGATACGCTTTGATTTGATGAGTTTGTGAAATGTAAATAAACTATGTTGTGTAGACGTGTTCGGGTTTGGTAAACAAATATATAAATAAATTAATAGATTTTTACATTTTCAGGGAAAAGAACTAATCTGTTTGCCCATGCAAAACTAGCTGCCATGGTCTTAACCGTAGTCAGCGCATTGCTGTTTAGTTGCTAGGGTGTTCCCAATGTTTTTTAGCCCATTTCTTTGCAGTTTCTGAGATTTTTTTTAATGTGTTGCTGTAGTATTTTATGAGCTACGGTTGCTAGGGTGTTTTGGGAGGACTATGGATTTGCTAAACTGTTTAAAAAGCATTGTGATGTGATTGTGGAATAGTTTTTAGCATGTTGTTGGTGTTCTAGGATTTGATGGGGCATATGTTGAGTTTTCTTTTGTGGGTTGCTATAGCAATCTGGTCGCTACAGTGGTCTTTTGTGGGTTGCTATAGCAATCTGGTCGCTACGGTGTTCTTTTGTGGGTTGCTATAGCATACTGGTTGCTAGGGTGTCGCTAGGTGTTCTTTTGTGGGTTGCTATGGCATTCTGGTCGCTAGGGTGTCGCTAGATGTTCTTTTGTGGGTTGCTATAGCAATCTGGTCGCTACGGTGTTCTTTTGTGGGTTGCTATAGCATGCTGGTTGCTAGGGTGTCGCTAGGTGTTCTTTTGTGGGTTGCTATGGCATTCTGGTCGCTAGGGTGTCGCCTGGGTGGTCTTTTGTGGGTTGCTATAGCAATCTGGTCGCTACGGTGTTCTTTTGTGGGTTGCTATAGCATGCTGGTTGCTAGGGTGTCGCTAGGTGTTCTTTTGTGGGTTGCTATAGCATTCTGGTCACTAGGGTGTCGCCTGGGTGGTCTTTTGTGGGTTGCTATAGCAATCTGGTCGCTACGGTGTTCTTTTGTGGGTTGCTATAGCATGCTGGTTGCTAGGGTGTCGCTAGGTGTTCTTTTGTGGGTTGCTATAGCATTCTGGTCACTAGGGTGTCGCCTGGGTGGTCTTTTGTGGGTTGCTATAGCAATCTGGTCGCTACAGTGGTCTTTTGTGGGTTGCTATAGCAATCTGGTCGCTACGGTGTTCTTTTGTGGGTTGCTATAGCATACTGGTTGCTAGGGTGTCGCTAGGTGTCCTTTTGTGGGTTGCTATGGCATTCTGGTCGCTAGGGTGTCGCTAGGTGTTCTTTTGTGGGTTGCTATAGCAATCTGGTCGCTACGGTGTTCTTTTGTGGGTTGCTATAGCATGCTGGTTGCTAGGGTGTCGCTAGGTGTTCTTTTGTGGGTTGCTATGGCATTCTGGTCGCTAGGTGTTCTTTTGTGGGTTGCTATAGCATTCTGGTCACTAGGGTGTCGCTAGGGTGTTCTTTCATGGGTTTCTGTAGCATTATGGTCGCTAGGGTGTCACAAGGGTGTCGCTTTTGTGGGTTGCTATAGCATTCTGGTCGCTAGGGTGTCGCCTGGGTGGTCTTTTGTGGGTTGCTATAGCAATCTGGTCGCTACGGTGTTCTTTTGTGGGTTGCTATAGAATGCTGGTTGCTAGGGTGTCGCTAGGTGTTCTTTTGTGGGTTGCTATAGAATGCTGGTTGCTAGGGTGTCGCTAGGTGTTCTTTTGTGGGTTGCTATGCCATTCTGGTCGCTAGGGTGTCGCTAGGTGTTCTTTTGTGGGTTGCTATAGCATTCTGGTCACTAGGGTGTCGCTAGGGTGTTCTTTTGTGGGTTTCTGTAGCATTATGGTCGCTAGGGTGTTCTATTGTGGGTTGCTATAGCATTCTGGTCGCTAGGGTGTCACAAGGGTGTCGCTTTTGTGGGTTGCTATAGCTTTCTGGTTGCTAGGGTGTTCTATTGTGGGTTGCTATAGCATTCTGGTCACTAGGGTGTTGCTAGGGGTGTTCTTTTGTGGGTTGCTAGGAAAATAAGGGTTTGCTAAACTGCTAAAAAAGGCATCTTTAGTTTATCATGGTGTGGTTTAAGGTGGTTAAAATGGTTTTTAGCATGTTGCTAGGTGCTAGCTATTGTGCTTGGGCTGTTTTTTTTTCAGTAGGGGAGTTTTATTTAGTGTGTTGCAATGCAGTTGCTAGATTGTTCTAGGGTTTGCCGGGGCATTTCTATTCAGTTGCTAAAGCATTACGGTGGATTTTAGTGGATTGCCAGTTGCTAAGGTGCTCTGAGTGGTTTATAGCATGTTGCTAGGGTGTTCTGGGTGGTTGCTAGGTGTTGTCTCTTTTATCACCTCTTTGCAAACACCATTTAAATGATGAATGTGAATCCCAAACTCTGTTTTTCTTTTAGGTCACAGTGAATACGATACGAGACAAAGTCCCTCAGACGTGGATTGGGAAGGCCATCGCCTCCTGCTTTAGTGTGTTTGCGATGTCCTTCTTCGCTCTGCTGCGGTAAACACACTGACTCCTGTCTTCCTCTCAGTGCGTGCACACACACACACACACATTCTCTGAGCTTGTCTGGCGCCCTGGGGCAGTGTTTTTCTATAGAGGCCCTCCAGTAATGGGGTCCAGGGTTAATGTGCTCCATTTAAGAGTGATAGGGCCTCCAGGGGCCCGCAGTTCTCATGTTACACATTATATAACATGCATCTGCAACATTACAATAAAGCACAATTGACAAATCAGAGCTAATGCAGTTCATAAAATGTAAATTCTTATATATATAAAGAGAGAGAGAGAAATATGTGAAATTATTATAATATTTGTTTTTGATTAATTTGATATTTATATATTTATTTTAATATGTATTTTTTATATTGATTATTTATATTAATGTATACTGCATCTTTTAAAATTAATATATAATAAAATATATAAGTATATTAGAATATACATTATACACATTTTTCACAAAATTTAATTTACAATTTATATATACATGTTATAAGTTATTTTAAAATTCATAAATATATATAATAGAGCAAGCAAGTGTTAGGTCTTTTTTTAATAATTGAATAATAAATGAAAAGAAAATAGAATACAAAAATACATTTTTTTATAGAATAGTGTAGAATATTAGTGTAGAAAAGTTGTACTTTTTTTATTTTGGACTAATCTAACAGTACTATGGTAATTTCAATAATAAATCAATCAGATGCATGATATAAGTGCAAGGTATATTTAATTTTTTTTGGTAGCTGTTTTTTCAGTAGGGAGCTGATAAGCTTTGCTATAGCTATAGACAGCTTAAATTACACCACAAGTCTTATTGTGCAAAAGTTTTCACCCCCTCAATGAAAGTCTGAGAGTTTAAGTCGTTTTGGTAGTCTGCAAACGAATATTTCTCTGTTTTGTCTTTCAAGCCCTTTGTGTTGTTTTTGTGGTCACTGTCACGTTCCTTCCTGTCGATTGAGCCTCTGTAGCGGGTCACTGCAAACCCCAGACAGTAAAAGCATTTTTCTAGAGGATTTATTGTGTGTTAAGAGTTCCCAGAACACATGTAAAGGGTGTGATGGGTGTTTGAGATGAATTTAGATTAGAGTTGGGCAGTAGTTCAGTAAAAATAGTGAGACTGACTTTTTTTTTTTTTTTTTTTTAGCTTTTTCCATGTGGCGACTTTGCTTGTTTTTGGCATTTTTCACAATTTTTACTGTAAAGTGTTAAAGCGAATTACTGTAGTTCTGTGTCATATTACTAAAGTAAAATAGGCTGTGATGCTTCGTTTTGACTTCGACTGCATATTTAGTATTGTGTCAGGAGCTATGCTATTTTTGAAGCTTTTCTAGCTTTTACAAAGATCTTTTTTCCAATGAAGTAGTGGCGTAGCATGATATAGTCAAACATGAAGTCCAGTTTGTTTTACCGAATCAGAACTGATTCTTTTGAGTCATGTCCTGTGCATCATTTTAGGACCTACTTTATTACAGTGAAATATGCTGCTTTAAATTAATAAAAAATGTTTTAATTAATTTAATTCAGTTGCAAGGATGCATTACATTGATTAAAAGTGCACGACAATAAAGAAATGCATTATATGAGGTTACGAAAGATTTCTATATATATAAAAAAAGAAAATTCAAAAGAACAGGATTTTTTTTTCTATCAAAGAATCATAATGTTTTTTTTGTGTGTGTGTTTTTATATGATTTCTTCAAAAAATATTGTTTTTTCACATTAATAACCCTGTGGGGTCGACAAACGCTCGTTTTGTGGCATGTCATACAATTTATATAACCATAATACGACTGAGCATGCAATGATTAAGCATGCAAACTTTTTAGTGCAACCGTATTTTCTCCCGATAACAAAAAGAAGCTTGTTCTTTATTTAAAAACTTCCCGATGACGGCGTTCGATTGACTTCCATTCACGCGAGTGTGTGTTTGACACAGAGCCAGAAGGTTTTTAATGAGCGCCGCTGTGTGACGGCTTTAACCCCGTGGTGGACTTCACAGTTCTTTACTGAACAGAATCCAGCTCAGGGTGTAGTTTAGGTGCATGTGACAGACCTGATGTCATGGGACGGACTTGTTCCTCGCTGTCTCTTCTCTTGACCCCGTGGTCCTCTCTTTGTCTGTCGCACACAAAGACGCAGTCACATGCGATGACGTCATCACGGCCGCTCTCCTGGGAGCAAACCTTTGTGCAGCGCAACAACAACAAAACAATCTTTGTGTAGCTCGGACTCCAAATGTTCATAAACCTCTCATTCAGGAGTTATTCAGGCCAGATTCTGAGCGGCGCTATGTGACATGACTAATATATTTGTGTAGGATCACTGCAGAACTCGTCGATTCACAAAATGCATATTCTCTAAAAAATGTCAAATCTTTCCCGAAGGTTGCATTTATTCGATTAAAAATACAGTAAAATTGTGAAATATTATTACAATTCAAAATAGCTGTTTTCAATGTGGGTATATTTTAAACTCTAATTTATTTCTGTGATGCTCCGCTGTATTTCCAGCATCATTCCTCCAGTCTTCAGAAATCATGAAAAATTATGCTGCTCAAGAAACATGATTATTATCAGTGTTGGAAACAGTTTTGCCGTTTCAGATTTTTGTAGAAATCATGATTTCAGGATTGCAGTGTTTGTTATGAAGGCTTTTCAGTCTGATTGTGTGATTAACGTGCATAAACACTGACAAACTGATAAAAGAAGGAGCTTGTTCCTAATGTCTCTTTTTAGACCATGTCACATGAAAAGTGTGTCTGTTGGCAAATTATTAAAGACATTTGGCATTAAAGGCATAGCAAATAACAGTAGGTAGATCTGACTTCTACAAAACTGTAAATGCATGTGTAGTTAGTACAAAAAAGAGTTTCTTCTTCACTGGAGCATCAACCAGAAAACAGGACACAAGATACGTTTCTTGTAGCTCATAAATTGAGTGGAAAAGCATTACGCTGAGCGATAAAGAGGATGGAAAGATGATAAACCCAGCGTTGGTTTCGACCTAACCCAGTTTTCCACACTGAATAGATGTCATTTTCCACATGCATCCGGTCCCCCGCTAAAGCGGTCTGTTAATAAGTCTGTTTTTACGGGTTTTCCTGTCGAATGGCTTCATCATGAAAGCAGACACATAAACACAGACGGTCCCCAGCAGAGAAGCCTCTTCTGAAGCTTAATTATGACTGAAGAGGGGAAAGATAATGAAATCGCTGCACATGTCTGCAGTCCTCTGAACTCTGGGAGAAGGGGAAGAGAAAAACACTGGCTGATCAAAGCCTTCAGTCGGTTAGTCTGTAAGATAGAAGTATATTTAAAGGAATAGTTCACCCCAAAAAAATATTTAAAAAAATCCTGTTTTTTCATCAGATTTGGAGAAATGTAGCATTGCATTAGTGTCTCACCAATGGATGTGAATGGGTGCCGTCACCATGAGAGTGCAAACAGCTGATAAAAACATCACAATAATAATAACATTTCAAATTTTCTTTGTTTAATATGACTAAAATAAAATATAAAGACATATTCAAATAATAATGGCAGTATGATTTTTATTATTATTATTAATTATTAAGAATATAATTAGTTTTGCACATTTAATTTGTATTCTGGTCCTCTCTTATCAGTGGTTGATGTTTTTAACTGTGCTCTGTAACTAAACCGACAGTGACATTGCTTTATGCACTTAAGTATTATTGTATTTTTGTGTTGGATTTGTATTCGTTTATAAATACCAAGATGTGACTCAAAGTGTGTCAGAAAGATGGAGCATGTGTCAGTGGATAAAAGCGTCAGCTGAATTAATGAATGTGTTATTTTATATGCTGTTTTTCTACATTATACAGCACAGAATGACCTCGTTTCCCCAACACTGCCCGTCTGTCTCTGTTTCTCGGTCCTCCACCCATGTTTGTCCTGCACAATCCCAGAATTCCTCAGTGCTATCACAGCTGGAGCGTGTGTGTGTGTGTGTGTGTGTGTGTGTGTGTTCCTCAGAGTGACGGATGTTTAGACACGAGAGCTGGGTTTAACCACACAGACTCAGTGAAAGCTCTTCTCATGAGGACTGAAGTGCAAGTGCAGGATTTGTAGGGGCTTGTGTCCATTAATGAGTCGCTGTGGTGTTATGAGAAGATCTTGTGCTGTGTGGCTGGAACGTGTGGAAGTGAGCGGAGCACTTAAACCGTTCGCACCGCCGGCTCCTGGTCACATATCATCCAGGACTTCACCAGATTTACTGCCTGTGTAACAAGGGCACTTGGCTTCTAGTCTCGTGTATTCTGACATTTACCCATCAGCAGAAAGACCAGTGTGGAGCTCCTTCTGCAGATTTAGTTATTTATTCATATATATATACACTCACCTAAGGGATTATTAGGAACACCTGTTCAATTTCTCATTAAAGGTCCCGTTCTTGGTGATCCCCTGTTTTAAACTTTAGTTAGTGTGTAATGTTGTTGTTAGAGTATAAATAATATCTGTATAATTCTAAAGCTCACAGTTCAATACCAAGCGAGATATTGGTCACAATCACAAGGCAGTTGCTTCAATGCATTTAGGAGTGTGGTCCTAAAAAATATATACAAAATATATATTTCCATTTAAATAAAAAGCGATTATATATATATATATATATATATATATATATATATATATATATATATATATATATATATATATATATATATATATATATATATATATATATATAGACACATATATATAGAATATATAAATTATTTTGTTTGTGTCTATGATTTTTCAAAAGTATTTAACTACATATTCTTAAAATGGGATATATTCACTATATATAATTAAATAATCGCTTATAAAATACAGTTATAAATACATATGTGCAAATTAAATGCTTGTTTTATAATAAAATTATATTTTAAATGTGTGTGTGTGTGTGTGTACGAACCTTTTAATGAATACATATAATCAAAAATTTACAATTAATGATTAATCAAAGATTAACATAAAATTGTGTGTGTGTGTGTGTGTGTGTCGTGTCTGTGTGTGTGTGTGTGAACCTTTTAATGAATACATATAATCAAAAATTAAAGATTGACACAAAATTGTTTGTGTGTGTGTGTGTGTGTAGTGTGTATTTGTGTAGTGTCTGTGTGTGTGTGTGTGTGTGTGTGTGTTTATTTCATAGAGGTAATTGGAGGTTAATTGGAGGGAATGAATAAATAAATATGAATATTAGTGTAAACAGATGGAATTACTGTTATCTTAAGCCTGTGTGTGGTTTTTAAGCCTGACTCATGAAATGTTTTAATAAATAACCTTCAGTGTTTTCAGATCTTTCAGAGGTTTTCCTCTCGTCTCGTGCACCTGTACAAACACCAGGCTCGTCTGAAAACACCTTTCTTCAGGTGGACTGCTCCGGATTCTCTGATCTGGTTTTGTTTGGGTGTGGACGACAGAAAGAGAGCGTCAGTGTTTCAGTGGGACGACAGTGCTGGTGAAATCAGATTATGACTGAATGATGTCTGCTGAGATTTAAACACAGAAACTCTGTTTGTTTCTCTTCATCTGTCTTTTAACATTCGCTAAACACACTGGCTTGCTTTTTTCTTTTCTCAACGACACACACACACACACCAGTAGTGTAGCCAGAAAAGAGACTCTGGGTGTGCATATGAAAATCTGGGTGTGCCACATTTATTGTCAGATTACTGTGCAAAATTATGGGATAGTATTTTTGTCACACTGCTTCCGTCCAACCATACTCCTAGTGTTAATTTGCAGGTCGTGTCAAAATGTAGTTAAATGTTAGATGTAATAATTTTCTTCCAAATACGATAATTTTGAACTTTAGCTATTTCATTTTGTTTATTTTTCATTACAATTTATTCACTTTAAATAAATTATAATATATAATTATAGGATTAAAATGAATTGTAGTTGCTCAATATAGATCTGTTTTTCTCATGTTGTTGTAATGTCTGGGAAGCCAGAATGCGCATGTATCAACAGAAACATTTATTAGCTGAACCCTGCTTTTTTTTCCGTGCCATTTATAGCAAGCCATATTACAGATGATATTACAGATGCTTTGTCAGATTTAAGTTGAAGCGCGTGCCGAACCGTGTGTGGTGAACATAACGGTTTGGTTTTTTTATTTCAGCGAACCGTGCCATCCCTATTACCTCAATAATCAATCAATTACAGGCCTAAAACAATAATGCCCGAGCAGACGGATATTAGTCTAAATCAGTTGTATGGTCTGGTTTTCAGTCTAAAACAGTTGTGTCAAGTATAAATGTCTCGTCTGTTTCGGGAGGTGCGCGCGCAGTCAACTCGCACCGGAGGCTCGCACCTTTTTTTCTCAGATTTTGAAAAATCTTCGCGATCGACTTAAAATGATTCCAAGATCAAATTGTCGACCGCGATCGACGGGTTGGTGACTCCAGATATAGCGACCAACTTTTTTTGAGCAAGCATTGATTATGCGTGACACAGTCTCAATTTGTGGGAGGCATGTTGGGCTCAAACGCTGTGCGCGCACGCGCTATGCGGGACGCGTGGTCACCCTACCTGGCACACCCGTCTAGAGTCCACCTTTGTGTGTGGGTCCATGTACATGCTGAATCGACAGGTAAAAAAAAGCCTCAAGTCCAAATATTCATTTATCACCAATTAACTGTTTGACAAACACTTCCTGCTTCGATGTCCAGATCTGAATTAAAAAAAAATCTCAAACATGCTCTGAAGTCCCGATCTGAATCAACCGAGTCGCGAACAGGCTCCGAAGTGCCGCTCTGAATCAACCGAGTCGTGAACATGCTCCGAAGTGCCGATCTGAATCAACCGAGTCGCGAACAGGCTCCGAAGTGCCGATCTGAATCAACCGAGTCGCGAACAGGCTCCGAAGTGCCGATCTGAATCAACCGAGTCGTGAACAGGCTCCGAAGTGCCGATCTGAATCAACCGAGTCGCGAACAGGCTCCGAAGTGCCGATCTGAATCAACCGAGTCGCGAACAGGCTCCGAAGTCCCGATCTGAATCAACCGAGTCGCGAACAGGCTCCGAAGTGCCGCTCTGAATCAACCGAGTCGTGAACATGCTCCGAAGTGCCGATCTGAATCAACCGAGTCGCGAACAGGCTCCGAAGTGCCGATCTGAATCAACCGAGTCGTGAACAGGCTCCGAAGTGCCGATCTGAATCAACCGAGTCGCGAACAGGCTCCGAAGTGCCGCTCTGAATCAACCGAGTCGCGAACAGGCTCCGAAGTGCCGCTCTGAATCAACCGAGTCGTGAACATGCTCCGAAGTGCCGATCTGAATCAACCGAGTCGCGAACAGGCTCCGAAGTGCCGATCTGAATCAACCGAGTCGCGAACAGGCTCCGAAGTGCCGATCTGAATCAACCGAGTCGCGAACAGGCTCCGAAGTGCCGCTCTGAATCAACCGAGTCGCGAACAGGCTCCGAAGTGCCGCTCTGAATCAACCGAGTCGTGAACATGCTCCGAAGTGCCGATCTGAATCAACCGAGTCGCGAACAGGCTCCGAAGTGCCGCTCTGAATCAACCGAGTCGTGAACATGCTCCAAAGTGCCGATCTGAATCAACCGAGTCGCGAACAGGCTCCGAAGTGCCGATCTGAATCAACCCAGTCGCGAACAAAAACAACAATAGCCCAAGTTTAGTAAACATTTTTATTGAGACTATAAAAAATAATTCTGCATCTATTTTTAGGTGTGCCAGCTGCCACTGTGGGTGGCACAGGCACACCCTGACACACCCCTGGCTACGCCACTGACACACACACCTTCTTTGATGAACTGCTGCTGTTGTTGAGAAGGTGTGAATGAAGCTGTCTTTGTGTTGTCAGTGTGGAAGGGGCGGGGCATTGTGATTTGTGGGCGGGATTCGGGGGCGGAGCCTAACAGCACTCAACCTTAGACTGTGTTCTAATTTAAATATAAGCATACTCTGGTAATAATAATATTTAAATTATATTTGATATTTCAACTATTTACATTTTGACACTATTGACATTTTTTATTATTATTATTATTTTTTTTTTAAAACAATATTTTTTATGTTTGATCCTTGTGATTTCATTAAGAAAAGATTTATCTAAGATTTTTAACAAATAAAAAAACTTACAAATAAAAAAAATAATGTTTAAAATATAAATTGAAAAAGATGCAGTCAGGTGTCAAAAAAGTCAATATAAAACAGTAAAAAATTAATAAAATAGTGTTAGATATAAATCTGTTTTATATTGATATTATTTTTGTTTAGTAGTGTAATGAAAAAATATATTTAGATTTTGTAAAACATTTAATATTTATTTTTATTTTTAATGTAATCTAATATGAAAATATTACATTTTATTAACACTTAAATAAATTGTAATTTTGCTATCTAAATTTTCTTTTCTTTAAAATCTTACTGCTGATAGTGTCTTTAGTAAAAATACAATATATATATATATATATATATATATATATATATATATATATATATATATATATATATATATATATATATATATATATATATATATATATATATATATATATATATATATATATATATATATATATATATATATATATATATATATATAATGTAATTCCAAATAAATGATAGTTGTATGTGTTCCAGTATGCAGTATGTCACAATAAACATTTAAAACACTTTGCATTTCAACGTGTTGGATATAAATATGATTATTTTGCATTATTAAACAACTTTTTTTAGGCAGTCTGATTAAGTCAATAAAGAAAGATGTATTAAAATCATGGTTATGGTTATTTTTTCCCACTGCAAATAAAATGTTGAGCACATTACATTTAGTGTTTTTTTAAGATGTGTTTCACTCTTGTCTTTTCTCTCACCAGCTCTCGTTTGGTTGGTTCGCCTAATAAACATTACGGTGGTTATGTGCTCCTGATCAACAAGTTGTAGGTTCGAGTCCTGCATGAGTTAATGCAGCTCTCATCATTGTGTCTTCTGCTGCTTTCTGACACTGATTTACAGTAACAAACCTGTAATGCAGTGACTTTGTGATCTTGAGTACATTTCAATAAGAATTTGCCAGTTCAGAGCAACAGAGACCGTTGACCATTTCAAACTTATTAATTATTTAGTTATTATAGTAATTTATTTATTTATTTATTTATTTACATTAACTTATTTTTTTTTTATTTTGGTTATAAAAATAATAGTCTATTTGTTTTGTTTATTTGTTATTATTATTATCATTCATTTATTTATTATAAGCATAATAGTCACATGCATAGTCACATATATGTTTATGTTTATATGTATTTTTATGATTGATTGATTTAATTGTCAAGAATTAAATTATTATAACCATTTATTTATTTATTTAACTTAATAGTCATTTTATTTGGTTATTTAATCATTTATTATTTTTATTATTATTAATTTTACTCATAAAATAATCATTTTATTTATTATAAACAAAATAGTCACTAATTTAACATTTTTACCATATAAATGAATAATTATTAATATTTTTTGTATGTTAATATTAATTAATTTATATTAAATTATTTATTTAATTATTATTTTACTTATTATGAAATATTTATTTTAAAATATAAGACATTTGTTTATTGTACATTACAGTAATTAATATTTTACTCATTTTAAAATAATAATCAAGTATTTTTTATAAAAATAATAGTCATTAATGCAACCTTTTCATCAGAATGTAATGATCATCATTATCGTAAATCCTGTAAAACGTGTATTCTTTTAATTAAAACAAATATATGTACATTTATAACACTGTCCTTTGTATTATTTTACCTTTGCATCAAATTAGAAAAAAATGAATAAATAAAAGCTAATGCAAATTTCACATCGTTTCTTGTCCTTTTTTTTAAAGTCATCAGACTTTTGCTATTTGAGAGGAAATTGGAATGCATTATTATTATTATTTTTTTTTAAGCATAAGTTATTTATTTAGAAAATCTTCACTGTTTTCAGTCCTGTTTAATATGTGCTAAATACCAGATTTGTTTCAGAGGGCAAAAGCTCTTAACTCTGGCAGCTTTGCAGTGAATATCCACCAAGCAGATTCTGAACGTAATGCTCAGGAAGTGACACAGAGCACTTCCTGTTCCTTTGATCACACAGAGACCAGACGAGATGAGACGAGACAGCGTCTCTGATGATCCTGAAACAAACACAGTGTTATCACACACCTTTATCACATCCAGCATCCTGCAGGAAAACACCAAGCAAAGATAAGAACCCAATCCTGCCGAGATCGAGGGATAAACACACTGATTAGTTATTATTAATGTTATTTTTCCCTCATCAGGATCTGAGAACGCAGTGCCCTGATGTCATTTTCATAATGCAGTAAAACATGGAAGTGAGAGACTGGAATTTACAGTGTTAATTATGGGTGATTCAATCAAAAGTAGCTGTCCATGATTAATTAGACAGCTGTATTGACTAGTGTCTGTGAATATTCATAACAACCCACCAAAATAAAAGTTTGGTTTATGCTGAGGGAATTGTGACAGAAATATGTTTCACAGTAGAAAGTACTTCACAAAGTAACAATAAATATATATATATAATTTGTATTATTTATTATATTAACATTTGACAAATTATAATTATTGTGTGTAGATATTTAAAAAAATCTATATTTTTTATTTCATTGGTTATCAGGATACACTCTTAGAAAAAAGGGTTCATTGGGGTTCTAAATAGAACCATAGGGTCCTTTACTCAACTCCAAAGAACCTTTTATTCTAAAAAGGTTCTGTAATGACAAGAAAGAACCCTTTTGGCACAAAGGTTCTTTAGGCTATTATTCATTCATATATTACAATATTCTGCAACATTTGGTATTTGTAATTAAATTATTGTTTGTAGTAACTTAATATCACACTTTAATCATGCTGATTTTTGGAGAAAAACTGTGTTATTGATTAACTACATAAAATGATATAAATATATACATATTCTAACCCCCATATCTTGAATTTTGTGATCATTCACATGCATTCATAAATGCATTAGAATACACCGAATAATGCAGTGAAAGAACTCACTCAAAATGCACACACGCCACACGCACTAGTATGACTTCATCATGTAACTTTACATTAGCCTAGATGCCTGCACTTTTTAGGCACGATTTGTTTAGTTTTTGAATATACTTGATACTGTTAAAAGGCACATCATTAAAACAAAAAATACAAGTTCACATATCACACCTAAACACGAGTGGAAAACGTAATTAGAACTAGCTACTAAATTAGTTAAAAATGCCTATCCATATACAGATATGATTCACGAACTCCCAAACTGACTCAGATGATTCGCGAACCCGCTACCAACTCCCGAACTGACTCAAATGATTCGCGATCCCTCTACCAACTCCCGAACTGACTCAAATGATTCGCGATCCCTCTACCAACTCCCGAACTGACTCAAATGATTCGCAAACCAGCTTCGAACTCCCGAACTGACTCAAATGATTCACGCTCCGAACTCCCGAACTGATTCAAATGATTCGCGATCCCCAAACTGACTCAAATGATTCGCATTTCGCAAACCCGCTCCGAACTCCCGAACTGACTCAAATGATTCACGCTCCGAACTCCCAAACTGATTCAAATGATTCGCGATCCCCAAACTGACTCAAATGATTCGCGATCCCGCTTTGAGCTCCCGAACTGATTAAAATGATTCACGCTCAGAACTCCCGAACTGACTCGAATGATTCACGATCCCCAAAGTGACTCAAATGATTCGCGCACCCTCTCCAAGGGTAATCAATTATCATAATACTTTGATATTTCGTGAATAGTGCTAATGTAAATTTGTAAATATGAGGCGTTTGATGTTATACATGTAATTATATGTAATATATGTAATTACAATTCTTTATGAGTGATATTAATGTAAATTTGTAGATTTGAAGTACTTTATGTTCTGAAATGTTGATCAGAATTTTTATCTATGTATTCACATTCTTTATGAGTGATATTAATATGGATTTGTAGTTTGAGGTACTTGATGTTGTTCTAGCCCTGATGGGAATTTTGATGAATCTGAATATTTGCATTATTTATTAGTGATAGATTAATGTGATTTTATAATGGACTTATTTTGTAATATGTAGATGTGAAACTCTATTTTCATTATTTATGATATTTTTTAAATGGTGTTTTAATGTTAATTTGTACATTTAAAGCCTTGAATATTTGAAATTACAGTAGCATTCTTTCAGTAATAGTAATTATTTTTGTTAATATAAATAAATGACTAGTTCTATGCACTTTGGGTGTGCTTTTTTCAGTATTCACGGGTGACTTTTTTATGTGAATTACATCTGTACATTTTAGGGTCTTGATGTTTGTCAATTATATGAAATATTTCATCTGGAAAGGACAAAAGAAATAATCATGAATGAACCCCTAAAGGGTTCTTTTGATTGAACCCTTAAAAAGGGTTCTATATAACATAACCTTTTAGGGGTTCCAAATACGTAGCGCCTGATAGAACATTTTAAGGTTCTATATAGAACCTTTTCTTCTAAGAGTGTATGATGGTGATGGTAATAATAACATCATATATATATATTTAATCTAGGTTTCTTTTAATGGAATATTTTATCAAAACTTTAGACAAAATAGTTTAAAAACTGTTGTATTTAATTTCATTGGTTATCAGGATAGTGATGATAAAAAAAAATCTGCATAACAGTTGGAATGAAAGTTGAATGATTATGTTTTTTTAATGAGTTTTTATATATGTGTGTGTGTGTATATATATTATATAAGCTATTTTTTTTTTCAATTTACTTGGTTATCAGGGTAATAGCATTACTCTTTTTTAATAAATGACTTATTTTCATAATGCATCGGTTTTCTTTCTCCACAGGAAGTGTAAAGTGGAAGGCTGTGTCCTGTAGCAGATGTGTGTGGTTCCTCATGATCTTCAGTCATTTTCAGATCTAGAATAACAGTGTTCCCCTGCAGTCAGCTGAGAGGTCAAATCTCTGCGTTTACACGAAGGGTCACAAACGTCTAGAGCTCCGCCGGTGAACTTTAACCCCGTGATAGGCGGGGTTTAGTGTTGGCTCGGGTCAGGTGTGTTTGTGTTGGATAGCCTCAGACGCTGACCTCAGCTCAACACACTGTTTAGCACAAAACAACAACACACCAGATGTCCTTCACCTGTGACTTTGCTGTGTGTTCATGCATCTTATTCAGATCAGATGCTGTTTTTCATTGAAAACGAGGCTTGCTGATTTTCATAAAATTTATTTTCTGTATTTTTTTTTTTTTACTTTAAAGAGCTTAAAAACACACATACACACATAATATTAATATCAGTGTCTTCCAGTAGGTTGTGCTGTGGCTTTACTGCATATCAGGGCTCATACCTTACTATTTACACACACACACACACACACACACACACACACACACACACACACTTTAGTTTATGTTTATGCCGGAGAGATTTCACCTTTCTACCCTTCTGCACGGGAAGCAGCTCAGAGAAAGTGGAAATGTCAGTGTCACTGTGTTTTCCAGGACTGACAGAGAGTGTGTGTGTTGTGTGTGTGTGTGTCCGCGCTCCATGTCTCTGGCACATTACTCCTCTATTTGCAAGTTATTCCGCTCGGATGGGAATTGCAGTAGTAGTCCATCCCCTCGAACAAAGACGCTGCGTGAAATTGCACAATAACTCAGGGATTGGAAACATGTTTTTTTTTTTCCCACTTTTTTTTTTTGAGTGGATTTTGTTGTGTCAGGAATTGCTCTCCTTTTCTTTGTAACCGTAACCAGAAACAATTTCTCGTTGTAGCCAGTTTCAAACAATGCACTTATAAACTACGAGAGGCTTTCATGCACTGCGTTAAATACACCAGTGTGCAATACTGTAACTGTATAATATGATCTTGCTTGCAAGGAAACCTCTTTGCTCAATGTTCAATTAAATTGGTGTTTTGAACCGATTTAGTCAATTCATCCGTCTGTACAAACCTATTTGCTGACTGAATCAATATTTTGAAACTGAACATCTGAATAAATATTTTGAGATCTTTTAACTTTTCAGACAAAGCGTTGCTTTGAACTGGCTTATGAAATCGAATCGTTCAAATCGAATTGCTCAGATGAATCATTTTTAATTAAATCAAACAGTTTTCTCATATGAATCTGTGTTTTGAACTGATTGATTCAAACGAAGCAGTTTGCTCACACAAATTAAGTTAAGTGTTTTAATTTATTTAAATTGTCTGAACAGCAATATGCTCAAACGAATCATTGTTTTGATCTGTTTTGTTAAATTGAATTGTCCAGACGAAGCAATTTGCTCAAATGAATCAATATTCTAAAAGAACGATTTACTCGAATGAATCACTTTTCTGAACTGGTTGATTAAATTGAATTGTGTGAACTAATTTGATAAATTGATCTTATTTACTCAAATGAATTAGTATTTTGTACTGATTTGGTTAATTAAATGGTAGAAAAAAAAACTGTTTTGAAATTACTAATTTGAATGAACTCAAATTGTTCAAATGAATCACATTTTTTAAACATTTGATTCTTTCACATTTTCTGAACACAGTAATTTGCTCAAATGAATCAGTGTTTTGATCTGTTTGATTAAACTTGAATTTGCTCATATTAATCAGTATTTTGAACCAATTCTACGAAGTGAACACCTAAAAGAACAAATTGAATCACTTTTCTGAACTGGTTCTTTAAACTGAATCGTCCGAATGAACAGTTAGCTCATTTGAATTCGCTGTTTTCAGCTGGGTTGATTTAAATGAACCGTCTGAACTGAATGAGTAGTTTTAACAGATTTATTAAACTGAACCATCCAAGCCAAACTGCTCACATGAATCAGTGTTTTGAACTGATTCCTTAAAACCAACCAACCAAACAAAGCTGTTTGTTCAAATGAATCACTTGTTCCCGCACTATTATGTTGTTCTGCATGGCTGTCAACACCATCTTATCAGCCCACTTCTCCTTTCCAGATGTCACTCTTTAAACCCATCTGTCATTCTCTCCATATATTCCTCAGTGTTTATGGACTGAATCTGACAGGAGTGAAAACGCAGATGTTATCGTGGTGTCCGACTCGTTTAGCAGAGATTTTCTCAAACAGATCCTGACCAGACAAAACGATCATTTAGAAGATCCACCTAGAGCTCTGTTTGCATAGCTGCTCCGTCTTTATGTCTGTGTGTTTGTTTTTGGGTGCGTATGGATGTCTTGGGCATTAAAATGAGTGGTTTGTGAAGGCCTGGCCTGAGTAATTGTGTGTTGAATGAAGGTCGTATGAAGACCGCCTCAGAATCCCAAGTAGGGATTTCCTTCTTGATTCCTCTTAACTTCACAGTTTTTGCATAAATGCATGTGGGTGAGAAAATGAGTTTTTTTTTTTTTTTTTTTTGTGAATTATCCATTTAAACTCATTAGTGTGTGAATATTAATAACATGATGTAAAATTCTTACAGTAGTTTGGGTTCACTAACCTTCTCTGCGTCTAAGCAGCTACATTGAGTCCAGCTTCTGTTCTTCGTCTGAAAGTAATTTACAAGGCTGTTAACCGAGTCAAATGTTCGATTCCAGGATATATATATAAAAAAATATTTATTTGGACTTTTTTTGATTCCCAGTCCTAGAATGTACAGAAGTGCTCTTATTTTCCAGATTGCACATTCAGTGTTTGATTTAATACTAAAACTTACAGAAATTTAGCACATGCTGATGTACATTCAGTATTTAATTTAATTTAATTTAAAACTTAATTAAAAAACGCAATTTAATTTAGAACTTAAATTAATTGAAAACTTAATTAAATTTAATTACATAACATACATATATATATATATATATATATATATATATATATATATATATATATATATATATATATATATATATATATATATATATATATATATATATATTTATTTATTTTATTTTATTTTTTTTTCATAAAATGTCCATGAACTTCTTTATTCAATAGTAATATTTCAGGATAAAATTTACCTATATGTCAATTAATATTTTTTAATCTACTGTCAACTCTATTTAATTTTGGTTGAACCCATTGTTAATTTTCAGAAATGTTTTAACATCACATTAAATTGCATCTTATTATTATTTACCATTATCTTGGTCATCAAATAGCCTGATTACTAGTAATAGTCCAAATATATAGTTCATAACAAACAGCAGAAATTGAAAAGGCCATTTAGGCTGGTTAATCGATTTACACACAGAAAACGCCAGTGTTTGTGCTTTGAAAATTTGTCCGAAATATGAATTTGTCATTGGAAAGACTAGCGACTTTCGCTAGTACTTGTTTGTTTGTTTGTGAGGAAAAAACTTATTACACTTTATTAATAATTAAAAATTGTAAGTAAGTGGATGCTTGGGTATTATGTTACTAGATGGTTTCTATGGTATTCTGAGTGGTTGCATGTATTGCTAATGGGTTTCTAGGATGTCATGGGTGGTTGTAGGTGTTGCTAGGTGGTTTCTAGGTTGTTCTAGGAAATTGTAAGTGTAGTTATGTGGTTTCTGGTGTTTTGGGTGATTGAAGGTGTTGCTGTGTGATTTTGATAGTGGTCTGGCTAGTTGTAGGTGGTTCTATGGTTTATCTGGGTGGTTGTAGGAGTCACTAGGTGGTTTCTAGTGTGTTCAGATTGGTTGTAAGTATTGCTAGGTGGGTTTTATGGTGTTTCTAGATTATCTTTAGGGTGTTTGGGGTGATTGGAGGCATTGTTATTTGGTTTTGATGGTGGTCTGGCTTGTTTTAGGTGGTTTCCAGCGTTTTTCTGGGTGGTTGTATGAGTTGCTAGGTGGTTTCTAATGTGTTCTAGGTGGTTGTAGGTTTTGCTAGGTGGTTTCTGGTGTTTGAAAGTGTTGCTATGTGATTTCGATGGTGGTCTGACTGGTTTTAGGTGGTTTCTATGGTGTATTGGGTAATTGTAGGTGGTTTCTGGTGTGTTCAGGTTGGTGGTAGGTTTTGCTAGGTGGTTTATATGGTGTTTTGGGTAATTGGAGGTATTGATATGTGGTTTCGGTGGGGGTCTGGCTGGGTGTAGATGGTTTCTAGTTTTTTTTGGTTGGTTGTATTAGTTACTAGGTGGTTTCTAGTGTGTCCAGGTTGGTTGTAGGTTTTGCTAGGTGGTTTCTATGGTGTTTTGGGTGGTTGGAGGTATTGCTAAGTGGTTTCTGGGATGTGTTTGATGATTGTAGGTGTTACATTGTGGTTTCTATGGCCTTCTGGGTGGTTGTATATGTTACTAGATGGTTACTAGGGGCTTTAGGTGGTTACTAGGGGCTTTAGGTGGTTGCTAGGGTGTACTGGGTGCTTCCCAGCTGGTTCCTTACTATCTGGTCTTAAAAGAATTTTTAACCCTTGCGTTTTTTGTGATCTTCTAGACTGTAGATTGTGGATTGGGTGTGTTTTTCAGTGTGTGTCTATGGGATTGTTTCACCTGTTTTATCATCCACCAGGATAGAATAGTTAGTCTGATCACTCAGTAAAGTAATAGCACACTCTTCTCCTCAACAACACACCTGATTTGAGGAATCATTCTGGGATTATGTGCTAGAGTAACTTGTATAGATCCCAGTCGCTGAGCAGCAGTAGTAGTACTAGCGATGTCTTAGCAAGCACAACTACACCAGTATCCCCCCAGATGCTTAGCAACCCTGATTGTCTCATGGTGGGGGCCTTAATTGTTTGGTTTCACAGTCTTTAGTCTGCATGGAACTAATTCTGTCTGGGCATGCAGCTTATTTTTTCACACCGACCTAAAGCTGCTTCTCAAACCCTCCACCCCCAACAGCACAGAAACTCCTGATCCTGCTGTATTTAGTGTTTGGACACTGAGGGGCCTGTGCAGTGAGTAATTTCTCCTGAATCCATACGCCATTCTTCTGAGGTTTAGTCTTTCTGGCGTTGAGTCCAGCGCTGGCAATCGAGCCGCGTGTCAGAAGATCAGCAGAAATCGGCTTACTGCTTCCTGAAACGACCAAAATGTTTTGATGTCTTTTAACAGTTTTATATTTCTATTATTTAAATCCTTTTATGGCGTTTATGGTTATTAATATTTTTAATTAGCTTTTATTTTGATATTTTCATTTTTTTATTTGAATTGTAAATTTGAATCCTTTTGTTATCTGTTTTTATATTATTATTTTTTACATGTAAAAATGTTATAAAAAAATTCAAATTTATTTTACCAATTAATATTATATTATTTGTATAAATATTATTATTAAATAATAAATATTAATTTTCCATATTTTTGTCATTTTATTTAATTTGAATTAATTTGAATTAATTAAATTTTTCCTTCCAGTCAACTTTCTGTTAACATGCTTGGATACAGCACTCCGTGAACAGTAGCTTCTTTGGCAATGAATGTTTGTGGCTTCCCCTCCTTGTGAAGGGTGTCAATGATTGTCTTCTGGACAACTGTCAGATCAGGAGTCTTCACCATGATTGTGTAGCCCAGTGAACCAAACTGAGAGACTGTTTTAAAGGCTCAGGAAACCTTTGCAGGTGTTTTGAGTTGATTAGCTGATTGGCATGTCACCATATTCTATTTTGTTGAGTTTTTGTTGAATGTGAGCCAAAATCATCACAATTTAAAGACCAAAGACTTAGACTACTTCAGTCTGTCGCACCGATAACTGTGATTGAATCATACTACAGTACTAGCAGTGTAACAAGTGTTTACAGAGGATTTCTGTGTTGTCACGTGGCCAGTCAAATGGACTTTGACTTTGGAAAGCGTCCATCCTTCCTTCCTCAATCCAGCCGAATCACTTCTACCAATAACAAGCTCACTCATCCAGAATTATTCCCAGTCTTGTTCCAGTGTTTGAGAACGAAAGTTATTCTGACATCAACGGAAACAATATTTTTATTATGACTAGTATTTAGATTTTCAGTTACAGTTCAGATTAAGTTATTCAAAATTATTTAAATTAAAATGTCAATTTAGTTTTTATATTATATTCATTAAATTTGTATGTTATTATTTTAATATTAAATATGACATTTGTTGTCATTTTATTAATTTTATTTTTATTTTAGTGCACATTTATTATTTTGCAAGCTTTTTATTTTTAATGAATGCTTATGTATTTTCATTTATTATTTTTTTCTTGCTTTGTTCTATTTTGATTGAAAATGTTTAAATAAAAAATATTAATATAAAATATTAATTATGAATATTTCTGTCATTTTATTGAGTTTTTTATAATATTTTAGTGCACTTTTATAGTTGTTCATTCTTTAGCAAACTTTTTATTTTCATTAACTCCAATGTATTTTTTTTTTTACTTTTTCTTGCTCTGTCCAATATCGATTGAAAATATTCAAATAAAATAAAATATGTTATTAAATATTAATTATCAATATTTGTGTCATTTTATTAATATTTAAGTGCACATTTATAGTTGTTCATTCTTTTGCAAGATCTAATGATGACAATTAAATCTAACGATGTGTCTAGAACATTATTAAATAATATTCTAAATGTTGTAATTGAGTTTTCTATGAAGAACCAGCATGAAATAAGGTTCAGGATGGACACAAAGCGTCCACTGAAAGTGACCCAGATGACTGCAGCACGTTTGTCTGTTTATAGCTCCACTAACAGAGAGTTTTTTTAAGTTTTTTAAAGCATAGCTGACACCATTTTTCCATCTCTGTGGTCAGATGTGTTAACAAGACACTTATTTAACTGGGTTAAATGTGAAGAGAGCTGTTTTTAAACGCCCACACGACTACATTTCAGACACGGCGTTGTGTAGCTCGACATGCAAACTTTCCATGCATGCACTCCTTTAAGTTTTGCACTCTTTAGGCAATGTGCATCGAGGGTTAATGTCAGTTTGGATCAAGCGCATGTTTCTCAGAGTGAAATCATGATGTGTCACTTGTGTGTTGAAACTGAGGCTGTCTGCTGGTGAAGCTGGTTGTCATTCGTGTCACGTGTAGGTTCCCTTAGTGATTTTTAGAAAAAAAGAAGGATGTTTCCTCAACTATTGTTTGGAGAAGTGTGTGTGTGGTGCTGTATCGTAACCTAGATATTATTCTTAGCTGGTGTGTACGTCCGAAATGAACGTGTGTGTGTGTAAAAAGTTTTCACACAGGAACAAGTGCGATGTCTGCACAGCATCAGAGCAACAAGAGAATAATCACAAGATCTCAGACATCTGTTTGTTCTGCTCGTCATCCTCTGCCTCTTCTTTCTACTTCACTGCCACTCGTTCACCTTTATAAGTGACATTTGTGACATACTGTGAGTGGGAAGCAGATAATCAGAAAAAAAATATTTTATTTTATTTTACGTGGAAAACAGATAAGTACATGTAGTTGTATTTATTTTATTTTATTTTATTGTTTGATAAATGGAAAACAGATAAGTAGGTGTATTTATTTTATATTATTTTATATTTTATTTTACTTGTTGGATAAATGGAAAACAGATTAAGTAGGTGTATTGATTTAATTTAATTTAATTTAATTTAATTTAATTTAACTTGTGGGATAAATGAAAAACAGATACGGTGTATTTATTTTATTTTATTTTATTTTACTTGTGGGATAAATGGAAAATAGATACGTAGGTTTATTTATTTTATTTTATTTTATACCTTATTATAAATCAGACTTGTGACATATAAGAATCAGATAAGCAGAATTAGATAGTATTTCTAAATTTATTAATTTGTATAATTTTTATTATTTATTCAGAATAAATCAGACTTGTGGCATAAGTAGAAATATATATATATATATATATATATATATATATTAATTATCATTAAATTTATCTCATAATTGGAAACATCTCAACCTTCTTCATTTCATGGGCTTAAAGAAATATAATTTTTTATTTAAGTTGATTTCGAGTTGAAATGTGGCATGTTTTTGACCACTTCACCTAAAATAGCAGACAAACCCTTTCTGTTCATCTCCAGTTATCATCTTTCATCTCACACGCTTTAATCAACCGTGTTTCAAGAGCCTCGTTGAAGTTATTTTAGCTGCGAGTCTTTTTAAGGTGAAATATTAATATCAGGCCTTCATTCATGCAATACAAACACAAATTCACGCTCTCTCTCAGCCTGGAAAGATATGCAGAATAAGATATCAACGTTAAGTGCTGCAAAACCTCCCTAATCACACAACGCTGCATTAAAGAGAGCGGGAACGCTTTGAGAAATATTACGTTTGGCCGCTGTCCAGATTCTGCGGCTCTCTTCCAGGCCGTGAGATCCTGGCAGTGTTTGGGGTGTGTGATGGGTTCAGACGGGAGATTTAAAGGCTGTAGTTGATGCAGGTGCTTGCTGGAGATGTTGAAGGTGCTGGCGGACGCCCGTCTTTCACGCCGGCCCCGGGACAGATTTACAGGGGTTTCAGCGCTGAATCGCTGACACACTGCGAGGTCTGTGGACCTGCTTTTGGACGCCTTCCAGCGGTTTCTGAATTAAAACATGAAGTCCAGCCTTCGGTGGAGTGGTGCTGTGGTGGGGTTTTCTCCGGGTGTGAGTTACACAGATGCTGACTCCATTATTTATGACTTTAACCCTCTCTAGAGAAGACAAACACAGGACGAGGCTCTCAGAAAGAGCTTGAACTGAAAGGGTTTGCTCTACATGTTGCACAAGGTCAAGACGATATCAGAGTTATTATATTATATTATATTATATCTATTTTATTTCAGCTGCTTGCCAATATTTCCCATTTTTGGTTTAACTTGGTAAAACCTAAACCTGAAATAAAAATGAATATTAAAAAAAGACAAATAAATAATTGAAAAACATAAACAAAAAGGGATTTTATTTTATTGCGTTCTATTCTATTCTATTTCAGCTGCTTAAACTATAACTGAAATAAAAATGAATATTAAAAAAGACTAATAAATACTTGAAAAAACTAAAAACAAACAAAAAAAAAAAAAAATCACTGAAAAAAAATGAAAATATAAAAATAAATCCCTTTTTTATATACTTAAAACATGCAGTCTAAGTCTGAAGTATTGCTGTATTACATTTCTGCATATTTTATAAGATATAATCTATTTTATATGTTATTATAATTATTAACTATGATTATAATTATTATTTATATTACATTATTTTATATTATATCATAATATGATATTATATTATATTTTAAATAAATATACCTTCCTGTACCAATAATTATAATAATAATAATAATAATAATTGTAACTTTTAAAATACAAAACTTATTATTATCATTATTTTTCTTTTTTGTATTCCTTTTAGTTTTTTTATCAACTTATTTAAGAATAATAACACAATTAAAACAAATACACATTTTTTCTACATTAATTCCTTGATTATTTCAGTCACATTTTAATACTTGCTTTAAAAAAAATAATAATAAAAAAAGGACACAATTTCAGAGTTTATAGGTAAATCATAAACAAATCATAAAAAGCTTGAAAAATACTGAAATATCCCTAATAAAGAAATTTCAAGAACGTTTTAAATGTTTCAATCAGCGTGTGCTCAGTGAATATCCTTAAAGCAGCTTGTTTTTATGCATTCGTGTGTTTCCATCTTTACAAACTCAAGTGCTGCATGCTGTTATTATCACAAACATGAAGAAATGCATGGAAACGTGCAAAATGCTCTAATAACACGCCGGCTTTGCACTGACAAACACTACTAACACAGGCCCAGCAAACTGCAAGATGTACAAATCACAATCGTCGATGTAAATAGGTGGTTAAACGCTGAAATTGAAGTCACTGGCCTCTGTTTATGCGCACATTGTTTCACACAAAGACTCATTTTCGCTGGCGGAACAGCGAAGGGCCGAGATAGACTTAATTTGTTTACGCTCAGATTGATGAATTGCAGTGGATTTAAAATAATATCTCTCAGGCTCCGACTGTTGTGAATTCAATCAAAGCCCTCAGACTGTTATTTTTAGGTTTGGCTGTGATTTGCGTTAGCGTTCTTCCCACGAGTCGCCCGGTGTCACCGAAGGGCCCGAGGAGCGATGTTAGCCGAGCCGAGGCCCGTGTTTAACGCTCTCTGTTTGTCACAGTCCTGTGCGCTGAATGGTGCGGAGGTAAACAGATGACTCCTCGCCTCTCCTCTCTCCCCGATCCGGCCGGACCAGCACAGAAGAGCCAGCGAGCCTGGTTTCTGATGCTGGTGGCTGCTCGGGGACACTGGGGTGTTTATCTGCTAAAGGTTAATGTAAGATGGTCATGTGGTAAACGGGCCGAGGACATCTAATGCAGAACTACAGGAACATGCTTTTGTTATGCAACCGGTCAAGCTACAAAT
Source organism: Carassius gibelio (assembly GCF_023724105.1). Lineage (NCBI taxonomy): Eukaryota > Metazoa > Chordata > Actinopteri > Cypriniformes > Cyprinidae > Carassius > Carassius gibelio. The sequence continues at coordinate 764,358 of NC_068395.1, read as the reverse complement.
AGATCCGAACTTTCATTCAAGATATGATATATGATATGATATGATCTGATATGACAGGACACGACACGATATGATATGATATTGCATTGCATTCTATTCTATTCTATTCTTTTCTAGTACCAATTTTATTTAAACTGGTTGCCAACATTTCAGTTTTGTTTAGTTTAAATAGCTAAAACACAAAACTAAATCTGAAATAAAAATGTTAATTATATTATATTATATTATATTAATAAAGTTAATGTATAATATATTATATATATACTCTAATAAAAATAGTTTAATGTAATTATTATGTAATATATTATATTAAAATTTTTGTATTCGTTACATATTTAGATTACACTGTCTCATAGTATTATATTACACATATTACATACTCTCATTAATATATTTATATAATGTATTGTTAATATTAATATAGTTTTATAATAATTAAAAAAAGATTGACTGACTTGAAGTCTTGCTGTTAACTTATTTCATACAGAAAAAAATATATTAATATATATATATATATATATATATATATATATATACATACATACACACATATATATATATAAAATTTTATATTTATATATAAATGTATTATTGTTATTATTATTAAATACATTAAAACTAAATACATTTATCTATTTTATAACTTATTTTAGTGCTTTCAAAATAGTATTGCATAATAGTAATTATAATATTTAAATTATATATATATATAATTTTTTTTTTTTTAATGCAGTTAGTTGCGCATTAGATTAGTTGCATGTTAACTAATCTCATGTCCAAATGTTTCTCCTGTGGTTTAGTTCACATGGGCTCAGCTTTGATGAATTCATTATTAGACATAGGTACAGACAGGTGCATTTACTCACCTGTCACCCTCATTCTTCACGCGGTGTTGACGTCACACACGTTGGACCTGACACCATTCACACTCCACCATCAGGCTCTGAGCCCATTCATTCCCAGAAAGGGTTAAACACGCCTGTGTCTGTGAGCTTCCCAGACGTCAGGCCTCTAGACTGCCTTCTTTATCCACCGCTGACCTCCATTGTTTGCTGGAAGGGAAAGAGAGGTTAACTCTTGGTGATAAAGGACCATGACTGAATGAGCGAGTGAATGAATAGAGAAGGAGGGTGTAACACTAGCTCTCACCCTGCACTCTGTGTGTATTAGCTGGGCTTGAAGGACCCACAGACAGACTGGCACATCCAGGCCTTGTCAGCATATGCCTGGTGGTCTATAGAGAGAGCTCTGTTCCCCCCCAGCGCTCACATGTGTGCAAGAAGACATTATACATGCAGCCCGTGGGGGGGGGGGGGTGGTGAGAAAGAGAGAGAGAGAGGGGGGGGGGTGGGGGGGGGGTTAGTTTGGGGCAGGTTTTTGGCTGTAAAGTTGGAAATAGGGGCTCTTAGTTTTCCAGAGAATAAAGTCGGCTGTATTTTTGTGCAGGATTGTAACAATATTACATACAATATATAACGATTAATAACATTTAGTATTTATTGATACGATTTACTGTAGCATTATATTAAATGTTTAATTTGCTTATTTACATTAGTAAAATCATTTTTTTAGTTCAATTATATTGTTATTATTATATGTAACGTCTCGGTTACGTATGTAACCCTCGTTTCCTAAAGGAGGAAACGGAGAAACGTTACGTCAGAAAGAGACCCGAGAGCCCAATCACCTTCGAGTGGTTACAAAACGAGCCAATGGTACACAGAGTACCTTGGTCTGCGGAATTTGCATCGCAAGCTCCGCCCCACAGTGGAGGTATATAATGAGCAGCGCGAGCAACTCGCACTCAAGTCTTCGCTGAGGAGCTGAACCAGTGACCCAGCCGTTCAGCGTAACAGCGATGTATATAGCGATGAATATAGTAATACCGCATGCATCCAGTCCGTGGAGTGGTGCTGCAAGCGCATTGACACTGAGCAGGTCCTTACTGGCCAGAAGGGGCAAGTACCCGGGAGGACACGGGCTCTACACAGAGATTAAAAAATCTTGCAAATGTTTTAGGTGTCGCCCAGCCGGCAGCTTTACAGATTTTAGTTAGCGAGGCACCATGCGCCAGCGCCCAGGAGGATGCTACACTCCTAGTTGAGTGAGCACTCACCCCTAGGGAGCATGGCATGTCTTGAGCCTGATAAGCCAGGACAATAGCATCCACTATCCAGTGGGATAACCTCTGTTTGGAAACAGCCTTTCCCTTCTGCTGGCCTCTGTAAAAGACCAAGAGCTGGTCTGAGGTCCTAAAGCACTGAGTTCTGTCCTCTGTCCTTTTCTGATCCCTAAAAGGAGCGGTGGGAACTTAGGGCACGTACCCAGGCCGGGGTCTCAAGATAACGTGAGAGTTGGCCGGCCCGAATTTCAGGCACGCTTCGTCAACTGAAAATGCCTGCAGGTCCCCGACCCTCTTAACCGAACCCAAAGCCGTCAGGAGCGCAGTTTTCAATGATACTTTACCGTTTCTGTTTGTTCATAATAATATATTTATCATTTTTAATTTTTGTAACATCTGCTGTATGTGCGTTCAGGACAGTAAAAGATATTTTAAAATAGAATGTTTACAATAATAAACAATCGTACATATTATATTTAATATTTACATTACAGCCTGCTTGATTTTTCTTCTGTTTAGTGATATAATTGTTTATGTTTTTATGTTACCAAGCAAGTTTATCAAGCAGGAGAGAAAACGCAGCATGAAGATATCTCGGAGTCATGGAGCTTTATAAACACATCTTTATTTGTGGCTACGATCGTGTCTCTCCTCCTCGTCATGCTCACATGTGTCATCAGTTATATCTGTAGCCGGAAAGCCCTCATCCGCAGATGCTTTTCACACGTTCAGAGGTGTTTCCCAGCACTGACTCAACCAGAAAACTTCCGTTCACAGGCCGTTCAAGCTAAACAAAGATTAATCGCTGCTATTTAAACCAGCCGATGACCCTGTTGACTCGGGATGCCCCGGCTTTACCAACAAAACCAGACTGGACTAGGCCTGAACTACACCGATGTGTGTTTGTGTTATGTGTCAGACTGCTATTCATAATGCAACACAAGATCGTTCCTAACATTGCTGATCTTCTATAAAGCATTAAATCTGAAGATGCATTGAATTGGACCCCTTCAGGTCATTCCCGGAGCATGTCTGCGAAACCACTGCTCTGGCATTACGTTCTCTTTTACTGGAGCCTTAAAAAGCTTCCAATCGAGTCGAAGACAAAGCAAATGCTTTGTGAGTAACGTGCAGTTATGTGAATAAAAAGCATGCAGTGCATTATGGGTTATGAGGGCGCAGTGATAAACAAGGCTGTTAAAATCTTTTATGGCATGGTGAATATTGCAATAAAATGAGAAACGAGGTACCTGGGGAAAGTAAGCAGACTTGCTGTACGCCGAAGGGGTTTGTTCACTGTGTGTTATGCAAATTGTATTATATTTCCATGCATATTCACACTACCTGTTAAAAGTTTGTGGTTGTTGTTGTTGAAAAGTCTCTTCTGCTCATCAAGGCTTTATTTGCTTGATCAAAAATACAGTAAAAGCAGTAATATTGTGAAATATTATTTAACGTAACTGTTTTCAGTTTTAATATCTGTTAAAGTGTAATGAATTTTTAGCATCTGAAATAAGTTTTAGCATCAGTATTCAAAATTAATTTTAATGTGATTGTTCGCTATATATATATATATATATATTTAATGAGCGATGTTAGAAAACAGGAATATTTTTTGAGAAAACTGTGATACATATTCAGTATTTTATCATGAAGAAAACTAAATAGAAATAAAAAATAAACAAAACCTGTATATTAAATATAATTATATAATAAAATAATGATATTAGGATTAATAATTGTTTAATAGTAATTTAAAATAACTATAAGAATAATATATATATATATATATATATATATATATATATATAGTTATTATATTATATTAATAAAATACTATTATTATTATTCATAATAAATATATATATATATATATATATATATATATATATATATATATATATATATATATATATATGTGTGTGTGTGTGTGATATATAGTTATTATATTAAATTAACAATATAATAATTAATTATATTATTCAGAATAGCCATAATATTATTTATATGTGTGTATGTTAGGAGTATTATTATTAAATACAAATATGATATATTAAACCTAAACCTCTTAATTATTATCAACGATCCCTAATATATATATTTTTAATCTATGACCAGTTTTTACAGCATGTATTTCAGGACAAATTTTTTCTCTGATGAACAGAAAGTTCAGAAGAACAGCATTTATTTGAAATAGAAACCTTGTGTAACATTATAAATATATTTCCCGTGACTCAATTTAATGCATCTTTGCTGATTAAAAGTATACATTTCGTAAAAAAAAAAAAAAAAATTCTTACTGATCCCAAACCTTTGATTGGTATTGTACAAATGAAAAGACTACAGCTTTTGCATTGTTTGCACAAACTTGTTAAAGAGTTCCAGAAACTGTATGTAAACTCTTAAAATAATAATAATAATAATAATAATAATAATAATAATAATAAAAAAAAAGTAGTATGAATCACATTGCGTTATCACAGAATATGAAATGATGTTTAGAGATGTTTTTTACTGTATTTTTCATGCGTCTTTTACACTATTGATCAAAAATTTTGAATAATTAAAATTTGTTGTTGAAAATAGTCTGCTCTGTTTACTAAGGCTGCATTTATTAGATTAGTAACAGGGTAAAAACTGTTAAATTGTGTAAAAGCTTTACAATTTAAAATAACTGTTTTCTATGTGGATATATTTTAAAATGTAATTTATTTCTATTATGTAAAGCTGCATTTTCAGCATCATTCCAGTGTCACATGATCTCCAGAAATGATGAAAAATACTGATTTGCTGCTTATTATCATATTTATTTTAATATTTTATTAAGTTTAATTTTATTTATTCTATTTTATATGCCATTGAAAAAAAAATGATATTTAAAAATATCTAAAATTGGGGTGTTTTTTTATTTATTTATTTATTTTTAAAGAATTTAACACTTTTATTAATCAAGCATGCATTAAATTGGCCACAAGTGACAATAGAGACATTTATAATTTATATTTCAAATAAATGCTGTTTTTTTATTATTTCTATTCATTAAAGAATCCTTAAAAAATGTATTTTATGATTTCCACAAAAAAAGATTAATCAGCACAACATTGTGCATTTAATAGTGATTATTAAATTATATTATTAAATTAGTATTAAATCAAAATGTACCATATTTGCTTTCTTATTTCATATTCCTGGTCTTATCTGTACGTGTTATTCAAAAGAAAAATATGTTCGTTCATAATCTTGAGAATGTAATGAGTTTTAACCTTTGACCTTTCTTTTTTTGACGAAGTCACCTACAGCCCCAGAGACTATTAGTTAAAGTTAACCAATAGTAAAATAACTATTTAATCATTGTTTTATTATTTATGTACTTATTGCTGAGTATCCTGCTTCATGCTGAGTTTGTCTAGACGGTCTTTCTGGAACAAGACTAGAAGAGCTTGACATAAACATCCAAACTGTAAGCTGGCAGTATTTCTGTTTGCTGTAATCCTTCTAGAAATATATCTTGTGTCTTATTAAACAGTCTCTTCCTCAAGGCAGGGTTAGGAGTGAAGCAGAACTGTCGCCTTTCACAACAGTGTCAGAGATACTTGATAACTAGTTACATTTTTACTGTATTTTTGTAAACAAATGTCTATTTTTATGATTTATGTTTTATTTGAGTTTATTTGAGTTTTTTTTTCAAAGTAAGAAATAAAGGACTCCTGAATATTTTACAATGAACTACTATGTCTGATGTCTTTGTACGTGATTGTTGAGATGTAATTCAGTGTGTGACTTGCCATTTCTTTCTAATTATTTGTGAAATTTGCTAATATTTTGACCTTCATCCTAAGTTTTGTTTTAGAATCTTTGTCCTCTTTCCTGAAACGCAGTCTAGATCCCTGAACTGTGTGTGTGTGTGTGTGTATTTGTGTGTGTGTGTGTGTGTGTATTTGTGTGTGTGTATGTGTGTGTGCGTGCTTGTGTGTGTGTGTATTTGTGTTTATTTGTGTGTTTGTGTGTGTGTATGTGTGTGTGCGTGCTTGTGTGTGTGTGTATTTGTTTTTGTGTGTGTGTGTGCGTGCTTGCTTGCGTGTGTTTGTGCGTGCTTGCGCGTGTGTGTGTATGTGTTTGTGTGTGTGTGTATGTGTGTGTTTGTGTGAGTGTGCGTGTGTGTGTTTGTGTGTGTGTGTGTGTGCGTGTGTGAGTGTGCGTGTGTGTGTGTGCATGCTTGCGTGTGTTTGTGCTTGCATGTGTGTGTGTGTATGTGTGTGCGTGCCTGCGTCTGTGTGTTTGCGTGTGTTTGTGAGTGTGTGTGTTTGTATGTGTGTGTGCATGTGTGCGAGTGTGTGCGTGTGTGTGTGCGAGTGCGTGTGTGTGTGTTTGTGTATGTGTGTGTGTGTGAGTCGAGAGCTCGTATCAGTCAGAGAGACCCCGTCACTACAAGAGAAGGAGAAGAGAAGATGCTCTCTCTTTATCAGTGTCTGCTCGGAAGAAGAGCAGGATTTAGGTTCAGTCCAGCCAGAGGTCAAGGGTCAGAGTGTAACAGGGTTGTGTTGGATCGTTTGCTCAAATGTATTCTTATTGCCCATGAAAAACACTGAGATCATCTTTCTCCCGCTCCTCCTCTCAGTGAACTCTCTGTGCCCGGTCACCCGAGCTGTAAAAACAGAATATAAGTGAATAATAACCATGAGCTCTTACTGAATGCTGTATCATCGCGGGCTGGTGACCTCAGACTCAGAAACATGTGTGGCTCTGGAGCAGCTTTAAATATCCCAACACCCCGAGCTCCATCACAGATCACCGCGGTTCATTCTGCAAATCACGTTTTGATGTGATCTTTCATTATCAAGAACACGTCAGTAACCCGTGTTGTTTTCGAGCGTGACTGAGTCAGATAGGGATATTAAGGCAGGTTTTCCTGTGTGTTTCGTGGCATGCACTCGCTCCGTCCTGCAGGTCGTGTTTCAACCGTCACACTGCCACTAATATCAAGTTTCACGACAGATAACCTCTCACACACAGCTTCTCTAGCGTCTGCATTGTTATTTTTAGATGTGAGCGTGTGCCGTTGCACATAAACTGTTGTTTGTTGTGTATGATCAACTGTAGATACTGTATGTGGGCAGCTGAGTGGACCTGGAGGGCTTTGTGTTCACTAAACACATTATAAATAACTGCTTAGATAGCCCTTAAACTGAGCAAGCCACAGAAACTAGATGCCAAACTGTTAGAAACATCACGAACAGCTATAATAGAGATACAAAACAGGATTGTCCATGTATTTAAAGGCATAGTTTACCCCAAAATGTTAATTACTCCATGATTTACACATCCTCAATCCATTCTAGGTGTATATGACTTTCCCAATTCAGATGAATACGATCAGGGTCCTGGTTCTTCCGTGTGTGTGTGTGTGTTCCTCACACCTTCAGGAGCTTCAGCTGTCAACACTTCTTCTTCTCTTTCTCTTTCCTTTCCTCGTTTGTCTTCTCTCCTGTTGCCAAAAGCGATCGGTTGCCAGGCCGTTCTCCATTTCCTTGTTTCCTCTGGCTTTTCCTTGTGTCTCACACACACTGAAAACACATCAGTCTTCCAGTAACAAGCACCACACACACACACACACACACACACACACACACACACACACACACACACACACACACACACACACACACACACACACACACACTACTCTCAGGTGTCCTGCATTCCCTGACCGTCTGTCCTTGAAGCACACAGTTGTTTCTCTTCAGGGAGTCAGTCGAGTTCAACCGCAAGAGAAAGAAGTAATCAGGAGGAGGAGGCGTTTACGTCTTTGCACTGTTTAGCAGAGAGTGGTTCGTTTACAGGGACAAAGAGCTGGAGGAATAACTTCTGAGAGAGGGAGAACTAGTTATAATCTGCTGCTCTGAATGGAGAGGTTGTAGTTTGAGGTCAAAGTGCCAGGCGTCCCTCGCTCCACCGCGCGCTCGTGCTGTTCTTAACTCTGACCTTTTAAAGGGACAGTACACCTAAAATAAATGTTTACTCACCCGTATGCATCCGTTCTTCTGTTAAATGTAGAATGTTTGCAGTGATGTTTGTCATAGAGTAGCAATGCAAAACGGACAAAAAACAAAAAACAAAAACAGAACAAACAAACAAATTAAAAAACAAAACACAATGCCATACAAGTCACACAACTTATGGGTTATGGAGACATGATAAGATTATATATAATTGTTATATCATAATATATCAGATATAATTTGTAAAAATGTAATAATTAAATTAAAATAAACATATTTAATATCTATATAATATATTACATTCTTGTTATGTGTGTATGTATATATATATATATATATATATATATATATATATATATATATATATATATATATATATATATATATATGAACTAATATAATTCGTAAAATAAAATAATTATATATATCTATATATATGAACTAATATAATTTGTAAAATAAAATAATTAATTTGATATATATATATATATATATATATATATATATATATATATATATAAATATATATATATATATATATATATATAAAAGGTATATATTTATATACTTGATTACATTGTTATTTATAGTTTATAGTTATTTATACTCAACTTATTACTCCATAGTAGAATAAATATTTTTATTAATACATTTTTTTATAATATGCTTTAATGATTAATAAACACACACACACACACACATTTATATATAATGATTTAACTTATTAAAGAATGCATAAATAATGGCATATTTAATTTTTTGGGTGAACTAAGCCTTTATTCTGGATATTATTTTCCTGAAGTCTTGAAGTCTGACAGTGGAGTCTGCACTGTTTCTCCTCGTCTCTTTTCTCTTCATGTGTGTGATCTGGGCTGTGTTTGAGCTGATGTGTGTGTGGTCATTGTTTATGTTGACCATCAGCTGGTCAGATCGCATGTTAATGCATAATCTGGCTTCTGCTGTGTGTGTGATGTGATAACGGTTTCGAGGTTTAGACCCCAGCGGTTGTCAAACACACACAGTATTTCCAGCTCTTTGAGAAGCTTTGTTGCTGATTGCTTGATTATTTATAGCTACGGCCACTTCCTCTTCCTGTCTGAGATCACACACTTGCTAGAAATCACCGGTCTTGACCCATAATTCATTAATGATGCAGTCGCCCTCCGGAAGATATTTTCTGCTTTTATCTTATATTTCAGGAGACAGATTCAAACAAATCCAGTTAAATAAATAAAGCTTGTGACTGTGTTCCTGACATTGAGTCAGCGCTGTGGAGCTACGCAATACAACTTCTGCTCAGCAAGACTGCATTTACTGGCTCATAAATACAGTAAAAACAGCAATATTGTGAAATATTATTACCATTTAAAGTAAATGATTATTATTTAAATATACGTGAAGACGTAATTTATTCCTGTGATTCAAAGCTGAATTTTTAGCATAATAACTCCATATTGTGTGTGCGCGTGTGTGCGTGTGTGTGTTTAGGATTCTTTGATGAATAAATGAATAAAAGAATTTGAAATATAAATCTTTTGTATGATTATAAATGTCTTTACTGTCCCTTTTTTAAATATTAACAATTATTATTATTATTTTTTAATATAGAAAGTGTTTAAAAATCATTGACTCATCAATAATATTATAAATAATTTAAACTACTTTAGTTCACTTACAGCGTGTGAACTGTGAGATTAAAACTTTAATGAGTCTGAAGCACTATTATAGTTTTATTCATATTTTTTAAGTGTTTGCTTTGATTTTATTCAAAGTTTTAGTGATTTTTGGTTGTTTTTGTCTTTTTTTATATGTCTGTGTGGTTTTTCTAATTTTTTTCTATTATTTTAGCATCATTGAGATACTATTATAGTTTTATATGTATATTTTAATATGTTTTAATATTTTCTGTTTTCATTTTACTTTCAGTAATTTGTCATGTTTGTCATTTTTGTAAAAAATAAATTTCTGTTGTTTTATACATTTTTTATTTAAAGTTTAGTATCAGTTATTCAATACATCAAGTTCAACTAAATTTAAATGAGAAATATTGTCAAAATAGGTTTTGTTGTATTTTATTTAATTTTAGATAATTACAAGAATGTTCTCAATTTTAAAAAAATAAAATAAAATCAAAATAATATATATATATATATATATATATATATATATATATATATATATATATATATATATATATATATATATATATATATATATATATATATATATATATATATTTTTTTTTTTTTTTATTATTATTCTAATAACCCAAGTCTGAAATAGACTGACAGTTTTCAGTCCAGAGCTCAAAATACAAAGCAAGAAGATCACAGCCAATCAAAATTCAGGATTAATATTGACCAATGAGATTTTACTGTGCGGTGATAAACGGTTTTGGGTCATATAGAATAAAACTTATTAGAAACCCATGGTTATATGTGAATCGTGCATGAATTGTTTGTGTTATGTTTAAGTCAGTTCATTTCTAAGAACTGGTTCGCAAAATGATTCATAATCATCAGAAAGATTCACATGAATCTTTCTGAATTTACATTCACATCTAAGCATTGGACAGAGAATTACAAACAGGGAATCGAACCCATGTATTGGTGTTTCTAACTTCTTAACTATTCCAGCTATAAGAATCCTAATCCGAGCAACATTAACTAAACTAAAAAGGCAATTGAAAAGTTAAGATGATTCATCAGTGAAAGGTTTGGAAACCTTGGAAAAGAACCTGATTTTAAGGTTTGGTTGCGTCAACAACTATGAACTCTTTTGCATGTGTGGAATGGAACATGAACACGTGTGAGGCATGTTGCGAGGCGTGTGTTATTCTGCATGTGTCCGTGTGCCTCTATAATGCGAGGAGGCAGTTTCCTGATTAAACGGCATGTGTTTCATGTTTCGAGGGCATGTGTTTTCTCTCCCAGTCGTGTTGGGATCGACACACACACACACACACACACACATGCATGGGTGTTTTCACATTGTTCACATGCGTTTCCTGAGAGAAGGGAGGACGGGCTTTGATCTGTGTGTTTTATGTTGTGTGTCAGCGCTGGGACGGCGGTCCTCTCCTCTGATTAAGACGCGTGTGTGTTTGTGGACAGGGATGCAGCGCTGGAGCCATGATCGGTGTTTAGAGACAGCTTCATCACCACAGACTCAAGCTGAGAGGAAGCAACACACCGGCTTCTTCTGTTGGACGCTCGAGAAACAGCCGGAGAGATGTGTGTGACGGGCCCGAGTCCTTTCACGTCACTGTAAAAATCTGATTATATATGCAAAAATAAATAAATAAATAAAATAAATAGCTATATCTAGTTATAGAACATATTACTTATTTATTATTGTTATTATTTCTATAGTTTAAATGTGTGCATGTGTATATATATATATATATATATATATATATATATATATATATATATATATATATATATATATATATATATATATATATATATATATATATATATATATTCATACATTTTTTATTTGCTATATATTATTTTTATTTGTGTATTTTATGTATATATATATATATATATATATATATATATATATATATATATATATATATATATATATATATATATATATATATATATACATTTACAATTACAATTCCTATTTTACTATAACATACAAAATTTATGATTAATTTATGATTATTAAACATTTTATATATTTACTACATTTATTATTTATCAGGATGAAGGGACACTTTATATATATATATATATATATATATATATATTAATGTAAAATGTTATAATATTATAATTTGCTATATATTTCATAATGAGCTATTTATAATATATAGTATTGTGTATAAATATTGTTTGTATTTTTATATGTTTACTTATAGCTATTTGTGTTTTGTGTATTTATATATGTATTTTTTTTAATCAATATTAAGAGGAAGTGACACACACACACACACACACACACACACATATATATATATACAGCTGTATTATGTAGTATATTTGTTTTACAATTCTATTGCATTTTTTATTTTCCTATTATATGCATCTATTTATAATAAATTATTATATATTTATTTATTCATCAGAAGGAAGTGACACCCTCTTTAGATATGTAATATAATTATAAAGTTACATATGTGATCATATATAATATGCACTATATATACTATAATTAGCTTTTTATAATATACAGTGTGTATTTATGTTTTTAATTAATTTATTTATAGATTTTACTGTTAAAAGAGCTATGTGTATGTCATATGACAGAAGTGTGTGTTATTTGGGATGACGTCTCGTGACGTGTTTGTGACGCGTGTCTTTGTTCGGTTGTTATCAGGAGGAAGTGACACCCTCTTCTGAATGTTTTCTCCTCTCATAAGTGTTTGTCCTGTCTGACGTGGGCTTAACACACACCCGGCCACGACCCACACACACACACACACACACACACTCAACACTCAGCATCACCTAACACACTCCCTTAAAGCGACAGTACACCCAAAAAAATAAATTCTGTCATCATTTCCTCAGCACCAACCCCAATGACTTTCTTCCATGTGTGAATCACAAATACAGATGCTTATAAAATGAAAAGAGAAAGAAATGCAGGACTAGAACGAAATAGGTGTGAATAAATGATTCAGGATTTTTCTTAATAGATGACCTGTCACTTTAAGACACTCTCGTTAGACTGTGTCGTGGATTTACTAGGACTTTGAAGTCAAAGGTCATCGTCGGGGTCACTGATAACAGACGAGATGAGCTTTTCAACTAAGCTGTTTTGACTTGATATATACATATATATATATATGTGTATATATATATATATATATATATATATATATATATATATATATATTATTGCTTGAATAAATGCATGAATAAAGCACAAAAAATAAGCACAAAATCATACTGAAATGCTTCCGTGGTCTATTATTCTTGCTTGTTTAATAAAAGAGTTTAATGTACTGTCTAACAATTAACCCAGAATCATGAAAACATACACACGTACAGAAACTATCCTGATTATGACATCACATGCATCTCATTAACATGCAACAACAATAATTCAATATACAGCAACTTCACCCACTTTGACCATCATTTATTTCACAATGCAAATGTTAGCCTATCAGACGTCTTTTACATATTAAATGGCCTAATAATCATGGAAATACATGCAAATACAGAAACCTTCATAATTATGACATCACGTGCATCTCATTACCATGCAATAATTCAAAACAGCAACTTAACCCACTTTAAACATCATTTATGTCACTATGCAGATTTTAGCCAATCAGAGGTGACTTATATATTAAATGACCCCTGATTGGCGAATTGAATGCATGCATACGAATAGAGACATCACATGAATTAGATTAACAAACAAACCTCCCTGATTTACATATAATGAATAATTAAGATTAATTCAGCAACTTGAAAAGACCATGATGTTGTTACAGTGGTAACACAACGCCATTTTCAACTTAAAAGTGTTTGTTTTCCACCAACTGGCAGAAATCTTCCACTTAAGCACATTTTTGATTAAATATCTTCATGAATAATAAATAAATAATAATAAATAAATGCTCATTTTTTTTAAGTTAATTTAAAATATGATATTGAAATTTATACTAAAATATATTTGAAAATAAGTGCATTAGCAAAACCCGCCTGCATAAGTATAACGATGGAAAATAGAAAATAGATCGAAGAGGAGAACTGTAATAGGATAAGACTACAAAACATTAATGATACTTTTAAAATAAAAATGCATGAAGAAAATTAAAGACAGCGTTTATGTAAAACACTATAAGCATCAGCTTTGACTTCTGCATATAGAAAATAATAACTTCTGACTGAAGTACTGTTTCTCGTTGTTGTGATTTTAGAGAAAGGTGTGGATAAGGAACATTATACGGAGGGAGCCCGGCTCGTCTGATTGGAAGATAAGACGCTCTGGAGCTTTTCCAGTGAGTGTGTATCTGATGTGTGTCTCACTCGTGCCGTTAGAGCAGATCAGAGTCTTTATCACTAAATAAACCCTGCAGGACGATCACGAATGAACCTCATTATACAGCAACTCACTGTGAAGAAATGCATTGATTTGAGATATACAACAAATAATGAGTATAACTTCATAAGGAGAAATATATATATATCCTTATGGATTTATATTCATTATTTGTTTTCAGAAAATAGTTGTGTAATAATAAAGATAAATCAGTAGATGTCATTTTGAGATTAATTAAACTTTATAAAATCTCTTAATAAAATCAACAAAATTTAAATAATTGATAATAACAAGAACAACATCATATAATTAGTAATATATTTATATACATTTAAAATAAATGTTTACTTATTCATTTAATTAATTATTTGTTTCCATAAAATAACTGGGTAATGAGCAAAAAAAAAATATGAATGAATTAAATAAAATGAATTATTTATCTACATAAAATAACTGGCTAATAAGCAGAAAAATGATTAATAAATTAAATAAAGCATAGTATTTATTTGCATAAAATAACTAGATATAATAAGCTAAAAAATAATAATTAAACTAGTGAATTAAAACATATTATTTGGTTATATAAAATAACTGGGTAATAAGCAAAAATAATAGTAAATAAATTAATGAATTAAATAAAACATATTTATTTATATAAAATAACTGGGTAATAAGCAAAAATAATAGTAATTAAATTAATAAATTAAATAAAACATATTATTTATTTATATAAAATAACTGGGTAATAAGCAACAAATAAATAATAATAATTGATTTGATAACGTGTGTGTGTTTTTTCTTCTTTCACCCGAGTGTGTGTTGTTGCGAGAAAGAGTTTTTCGACTGAATCATGTTGGGTTTCAGTCATTAGGGCTCCTGATGAATCTCAATCTCTGTGCAGCCTCTTTCACAACCACATGCATAATAACATACGACAGACACCTGTTCAGTCTATGTATCTGCATAATAACAACCAGCAGTAATCAATGGATTTAGCAGCTCAAACCCCGACTAGACAGCGTCTGTGTTGTTCATTTCACATTTAAACAGACTTTTATTTTGACATCTTAAAGGGCCAGCAGCACAAAAAAAAAGAAAAAAAGAAGAAGCTTGTTTCATTCTCAGGGTCACGATTGAAACCCTAAATTGACATATGTCTGTCAGAGGAAGGTTCTGGTTCTGTAAGGACAGAGATGTGATCTCGTCTGATGTTTTGACTGCGGAGGAAGCAGAACGAGATGGGAGCGAGAGAGAGACAAGCCGATGCTGGTTTCCTCTCGACTGGAGCCTGAGGGCAACAGGTGTGTGAACTGAGTGACCCGAACACATCTGGATCTCACTGGAGCCAGAAACACAAGATATAACACAACAACACACTGCATTTAGATTATAGTCTCGATATGAACTTGTGTAATCACGTTCCTGCAAGATAGCAACTAAATCATTTGAGACAATTATTTATTTCTCCTGTTTATGAGAACATCATGAATTCTCCTGAGCAACATCTGAGCACGATAATAATAATAATAATAATAATAATAATTATTATTATTATAATAATAATAATAATAATAATAATAATAATAATAATAATAATAATAATAATAAAACATCTCATCATTATATTATATTATATTATATTATATTATATTATATTATATTTTTTATTATTATATTATATTATATATTTTTTTAAATGATCCCGTATTTGAAATGTTCCTCTGAGATGTTTTGAAGACGATTTATTGTGATAATCTCTTCAAATATTATATTGCATGCATAATTCAGAACAATTTATATCATGTTTTTATTTACATATTAATTTATCGCTAGTCTAAAAAAAGGTTATCATATTGATATTCTCAGTGTACGAGAGAATATTATAAAAAAAAAACATGTTGATATTTATTTATAATTATATTTATTTCTATTTTTATAATATATTATATTTTTTATAAATAATATTATTATGTAAATATATTTCTCTCAAGTCAGATAAAGATTTTGAGAACATCATGCCTTCATGTCTCCAAAAATAATATATTTTATATGTAGTTATTATTATGTATTATGTATTATTGTTATTGATATATTATTTGTATTTTTATTTATATATTATAATTAATATTTTCCAAATATTTTATGTATGGTAAATAATAATAATAATAATAATAATAATAATTAAATATATATATATATATATATAGTGTGTGCATAGAAACGAATCACATTTTGTGTCTTTATGTGATTTGTGTTGTGTTATATCCAGCTGTATTGGAGATTACTGGGCTGTTTGTTCTCTTTCTGATTCAGCAAAAGCATCTCATTCATTAAAGCCGATGTGGTCCTCGTTACGGCGGTTTGCGTGGTTTTTCTGGTCAATCAAGACGTGTCAAACCCAACATATGATTTCCTGTAAAGCAGAAGCGACTGCTAAAATGTGGCAGATCGAGCGCTGGAAAAGAATCTGGAAGATCTGGCTGCTCGTGTTCTGAAACGTGACTCTCATGAAGTTGTTTGTGCAGCATCTGTCGTCTCAGACGCACGCGTGTAGGTTCACACACACTCTCACGTGTTTACACACTCTGACATGTTCACATCTGACGGATCTTAACATGCAAACAAACTCTCTCTTCACCGTTTATTCCCGCGCTGCTCTGAACTCAAACAACTGTCTTCAATTGTTATATCAGCTGTGAATAGTTCCCTCTGAGGAAATGATCGTGAGGTGAACATGGGGTTAAATGTTTGTCTGTTTCTCTACAGAATTTCTGGAATTCGGTTCGAGGCGGTTAAGTCGAAGGACTCAGTGTTTTTTTGGTTTATTGTTCCTGTACAACCTGAAAGATGCATTTGTGGATCATGCTGAGCTTCCTCTACGTGGCATTGAAATTTGCATTTGACCTTTTGACCTTTACATTACCTGACCTGTCTAGCAATTCTGGATAAGGATATATACTAAACTCTTTTCCATAATTGCCTGTCTGTTCCTTCTGTCTGTCTGTCTATCAATCTTTAATTTGATAATAATTCATTCTCAGCTCAGTGTATTTGTGCATGTTGTATAATCAGTCAGGAGAGTTCATTATTCATGCCTTTACAAACACATGTTAGTTCCAGTCCTTTAATTGAATCAGACGAGATGCGTTCTGTCTGTGTTCACTACAGAGAATCAGAGAATCCCCGACTCTGTTTTTGGAGCTCTTTTCACTTCGCCACCCATTGTGTCAGAATTGCCCAACTTTACAGCAGAGAGAAGAAAAAAAAAAACATGTTTACAGTCTGATTTAAAAAAGTTATTTTGGTCGATATAGATAATTTTGCCCTTCATGATTTTGAGGGTGGTGAATATTTTTTAAGCCTCAAAGTTCTGCATAATTAAGGGTGTGGCCACTACTTGAGTGACAGGTGGATTGCCTCTGCTGTACCGCCGTCGAGCTAAGTGGGCGTGGCTTCAGCAACCAACTCCCGCCTTTTTGTCCATTTTCGATTATCTGGGCCCCGCCTACTTTTGGCTTCAAAAACACTCCTCAGAAGCTTACATTTTATTATTTACTTTTATATTGCGTTTCATTTTATATATTTTACCTTAATTCTCTTACTTTATTTTTTAACATTTTTTTAAAGTTTTATGTTTGTATTTTCTTATTTCTTTTAACTATTTTTTTTATCTATTTTTAGATTAATACATTACTATATCATCTACTATTTTTTATCTATTATTTTTTATTTCATTTATATATATATATATATATTTTCCTTCTGCTGTGAGAGCTCCATTTTCAGTTTCTCCATTTTAATTTAATTTTATTATATTTAAAATTATTTTATTCTCTTAGTTCATTTATTATTATTTTATTTTCATATTGCATTTTATTTTTTTATTGCATTTTGTTTTTTGTTACTTTACTGCTATTGCTTTTTATTTCATTTTTCTTATTTCTGTACATGTTACTTGTTAAGTAATTATTTTTTGTAAATAATTTTATTCTCTTACGGCATTTTAGTTTTTATTTAAATTATTTTCATATTGCACTTTTTTTTCATTCTCTTAATGCATTTAATTTTCTTATTTTTAATTATTTTATTTTAATGCTTCGTGTTTCATGTTTCATGTTGATTTTCTTTTTTTTTTTCATTCTCTTAATGCATTTAGTTTTCTCCATTAGTTTCTCCATTTTCATTTGGTTTTCATCTTATTTTTTTCTGATTATTTTTTATATTGCTTCATGAGTTTTGCTGAGCGGCTCTGTTCTTGAAGTGTCCTCAGAAGAACACAATGGCAGGAAGCGTTAGTAAAAGCGGTGAGGAATGACTGTGTTTTGGCTCGTTGTGTGTCCACTCACGATCCACGCCACTCCACTTTGATTCATGTGTTTGGCTGCTGATTTATTCTTCAGGACTGGACAAAGAAAGGAAACTGGGCTGACATTAGTCAATCTGCTACACATCCTTCAGGTTCTGGGACTCATGCATGTCTTGCTCTGCCCAGACTGTGGGTCAGTAAATCTGAATCAGAGGTTATCAGTCTGGCAGAGTACAGTAAACGTCTGGTAATTACCTCGGCTGGACTCGACCGCAGTGTCTGTGAGAGCTGTTTCAGTACAGAGACAAGACCATCATATGTGTTCCTCGCCTTTCATTGTTTTGTGATCTCTTTCTGACAGCTTCGAGACGTCAGAGAAAGCACAACAGAAGTACAGAGGTTAAAATGAAGTATTTAAAGAATATTTACAAAGAGCTTTTGGAGTCTGTGCTGATCAGAACTGAATCGAAAAGACCCATTTAGGTTTTCTGATCTTTGTATACATACATACACATACATATATATATATTATTGAGTTTTTGTCTGTTACGTTTTTTGTCTTATTTTTAAGTTATATTTTGTTCTCTTAATGCATTTTATTTTATGATTTTAAATGGTTTCACTTTTAGCATTTTATTTAGTTTTTTTATTTTAGTTTTTTTATAGATATTTTATAGTCTTAATGCATTTTATTTTTATTGCTTATTGCATTTGATATGTATTATAGATTTTAGCAATTCTTTTCTCTTATTGCAATTTATTTTATTGTTTTTAAGTGGAAAAAAATTTCATCAAATGTTTTTCTTATTTTTTTTTAAATTTTTATTTGTATATTGTATTTTATTTTATTTATTTTTTTATGCATTTTATATGCATTTTTAAATTATTACATTAATCTTTTTTTGGATATTTTATTTTATCTTAGTATTCCATTTTTCTATTTTTTTTTCAATTTTATTATTTAATTTTTATTAATTATTATATTTTCTTGCTGCATTTTTTTTTTTTTTACAGTTTTTGCATTGCATTTTATGTACTAATTTTTGTAACATTTTTATTTTTCTATTTTTTTAATTACATATATTCTCAAGGTCTGTTTTGTTTTTTGTTTTGTTTTTTGTTTTCCTTCTTCATAATGTAGTGTTATATAATACACTAGATTATATATAATTCTAAAGTTTCTATAGAAATGAATCTTGTGTTAACAGGAAAACAGGTACATCAGCAGTGTAATGCTTCTAATTCTCCATATTTAGTCAGTATGTTCATATTAACACGTGCCTCTCTCTGGTTCCTCTGTTCATTGTCCCGTTGAGGTGAGGTGAACATATTTTTAAGGGTTATTAATGGGTCAGTGTGTTTTTAATTAAATAAGTAACTGAGTTTATTAGTCCCAATATATTTCTCTGGTTTTATGTGGAGCAGTAAGCAGCTGTGGGTTTATTAAGAGCACAGCACAGAAACATAAACCTGACGAGAGAAAAACCGCTGTCACTGCAACTAGATGCAGCTCTTAAATGTCTTATTTTCTGTGAATATTAAACCACAAAATAACAATACTAATGTTTTTTAAGGGGTCATATGATGCTTTTTTTATTTGGTGCAACAGAACATGTTGACATGCTTTAATGTTCAAAAAACACATTATTTTTCAAATACTGTACATTATTGTAGGCATTATGCAAATATTTCCACATAGTGATGTAGACATGTGGGGGCGTGTTTAATCGAGGTGATCAAAGCATAAATTCAATTAGTTTTAATGGCAAAAAAAGACAAAACAAAGAAAAACAATAACAACAACATCTCATATGACCCTGTTATTGAAAAAAGTATTAATTAGACATGTTTTTAAATTATTAAAATGTTATTAAACCATTAAAATGGAATCCAGAAACATGTAAATAAATAAAAAAAATGCATTCTGTAGGGTCTTAAAATTTTTATTTTGTTTATTTTTTTATTTTTATATAAGTTTCATGATTTTAGTTAATTAGACATGCATTTTGATTACTATAATTTAATTTAACTATTAAAATTGAGTATACAAAAAATTAATTATAGGCAAAATTGAATTAAAATAAAAAAGAAATAGTTATGAGTTAGGAGGTGGTTTCATGAATGTTTTCTAACGTAAAGTCATTTAGAAACCAGAACAAAACAGAAGGAAGTTTCAGGGCCGCACAAGACTTTCCAAAACACTACTACTCTTTCCAAAACAGACCTCTTTTTTTCATTTCACAAAGCTCACACACAAATACATGAAAGTGTCTTGCACACTGCCGTCTCTCTGGGTTTGTGTGTGTGTGTGTGTGTGTGTGTGTGTGTTGGCTCGCTGTGGTTTACCACTCCTTGTGTTACACTGCATTACTTCACTTCAACAACACTTTCAAGGCCAGGCCTCTCTCTCTCTATAGAACCGTCACCAAACACTGAGCGAGACGCAGGGAAACCCGATCCTGACTCCACCCTAGAGCCACGACAACAACAACAGCCAGTGTGTGTGTGTGTGTGTGTGTGTGTTTAACGAGACCTGCGGCCGCCACATACGAGCAGGGGGCGGAGCTTCTGTCTTTGTGTGTCTGAGTCACATGACAAGAAGAATCAGTGGGTTATTTAGGATGAAGAACATTTACATTTCTCTCTTTTTCTATTTTAGTGTCGTTTACGGTTGTGGATGATCTGAAGCAGCAAATGGGAAATTGACCTTTTCCAATTTAAATACAAATAATTTGTCAGAGAAGCAAGTTTTTGGCGCATTTTTGAAAAAGGTAGATGTATGTTAAGACCAGATTCAGTTCAGATTCACTCTCCTGAACCGAAAGCGCTGAATCTTCACCGCTGCCTGAGACGCTCGTGTCGGCCAATCAGAACAGAGTAGAGCTGGTGACACACATTTGGGATGTTGTATGAGAGAATGTGATGATGTGGTGAAAAGCTTTGGACTTTATGACCCAGGCCAGTTCATCGAGAGAAGCCATAATGGCAGGGTGTGTGTGTGTGTGCGTGTGTGTGTATGTGTGTGTGTGTATGTGAGTGTGTGTGTGCGTGTGTGTGTATGTGTGTGTGTGTATGTGAGTGTGTGTGTGCGTGTGTGTGTGTGTGCATGTGTGTGTGCGTGTGTGTGTTGAGGGGGTTGATGAGCCACAGTGGAGCCACTCTGGAGAAGTGAAATCACTGTAATAAGAGGGTAGTGGTTTGGCACAAATCTCACACACACACACACACACACACACACACACACACTAGTTTGTGAGCTGCAGCCGAGAGGAAGATTTTCATCTTTCCTTAAAAAAAACATCACAAACATATACTATAGTTCTTCCACTTAATTGATTAATTAATGATTATTATTTTTGAATTATATAATTGATGAATTTTATTCTTTAGTTTGTTATATAATGTGTTTATGTCATAGACAGTTTTCTAAGTTAATATTTATTCTATAGCTAGTTAGTTAGTTCTATAATTTCAGGAGTTCACCCTCACATCTAATCTGAAAGAGAATAGTAGGCATATTTTGGCGTGCTGTCCTGGGGAGGGGTCCGGGCCCGGAGCATAACCCAAACCCAAATAACTCCCCCATCCCCAATTTGGGATAAATAGATTAGAAGTGAGGAGTTGGGGTGGAGGAGGGATGCCGAAAAACTGTGGTGTGACAGGAGGTATGTGCTAGTTAAGATGATTAGCTAAACGAGATGCACCTGTGCCACATTGGATGATTATCTGATCGTGCTCCTCCCGAACTTTGTTAATAAAACCACATGTGTTTATTTCATTTATAGTTTTATAAGTTATTATTTATTCCACTGGTAGTTAGTTAGCTATATATGGCTTATAAGGTATTATTCATTCCATAGTTAGTTAGTTAGTTATATAATGCATATATTTCATAGTTTTGAACTATACTAAACATAATAATAGTTATTGTTTATTCCATAGGTATATTGTTAGTTAGTTAGTTAGTTAGTTATACAATGTGTTTATTTCATAGAGCTTTATTAGTTATTATTTATTCCATAGTTAGTTAGTGAGCTAATTAATTAGCTAGTTACATAATGAGTTTATTTAATGGTTTTTTGTTAGTTTTAATTATTTATTATTAACAGTTAGTTAATTGGTTAATTAGTTAATTAGTTATATAATGTATTTATTTCATACATAGTTTTATAAGTTATTGCTTAATCCCTAGTTAGTTAGCTAGTTAATTAGACAGTTAACTAGCTGGTTAGTTGTATAATATGTTTATTTCATACATGGTTTAATGAATTATTATTATACCATAGTTAATTAATTAGCTAGTTATTTAGCTAGCTAGCTAGCTAGTTAGTTGTATAATGTGTTTATTTTGGTTTTATTTATTCCATAGGTAGAATGTTAGTTAGTTAGTTAGATATATAATGTTCATAATTAATAAGGATTTAGTTATTTAGTTATTTCATAAGTAGTCAGTTGTTATATAATTTTTTAATAGATAATTATATAATTCATTGTTTAAATATTGTAATTTATTTACTTAGTTGTATAATTTATTTGTTTGAATTAGTTGCCATTTAATTTATTCATATATAATTTATCTGTTTCATATATGTTGTTATATAACTTATTTAATAAACATAATTTTGTAATTTATTTAATAACAGCTAGTTATCTATATATTTATTTAGGTATCATTTATTAGATCGATAGAGTTTCCTTCAAAACTCTTCATATGTTTCTGCTAAAGACATGTTTTTGTTTGAACAGTATTGTTGTCTGCAGGTTAATGGACTCGTGTTGTCTAATGTTATTAAGGAAAGCTCAGGACTCACTGTGTATTATATACTCAGACAATTACGCACCAGACAGAAAGCGCTCGCCAAATAGACGACTTCACTTATTGTTGACGCTTGTTGGCTTGTAAGGGAGTTTTGTTTCCTAACTGTCCAGCGCAGGGTAAAATGCAGCCTGTGCGCTTCATTCATCCTCGTATTGTCAGGTTGGGCTGTTAATTTGGCTGAACTGGCACGCGCCCAAAGTTCACCGAGTTCACCCACACTTGAGGCAGGAGAGGGAAGCCTCCTAAAGTTTTCCTGTTTGCTGATTCAGCACAATGAAAAGTGAAGCTGTGCTCGAAAGCTCTGTAAGTGCTGTTTAGCCCAGATCTAATCCCTGTAGTTCTTCAGCTCGAGGAGGAATGGGTTTCTGAACAGAGTCTGTTACAGCTGCAGGAGTCATTCGGACATATTCATTTGAGTCATTCTTAATATTCATATCAAACACATATGTGACGATTGTTTTATTTCACCTGTTTGACATTTTATATGCGATTATTATTTATATTGTTACTAATATTATAATACTGTTTTACATTTACTTAACATAGATAGATAGACAGACACATCTAGAAAACTATTTTTTTTCATTAATTATGTAAAAAAAAATTGTAACAATTATTCTTGTAAACATGAAATTATTAAGAAATATATAATAATGCATTGTAATATATGTGCATAATATTGTATAAAATATTATTTATATTAATAACACCCATATACTGGATTATTATACAAATGCATAATTATTGTATGTATGAATGTCTGTTATATTGCGCATCTCTTTTTCTCTCTGTTTATATAAATTGTGTAAAAAAGTCTATTTTTGGATAACGTAGATAACCCTAATGTGCACTTCATATGTCAAATGAATTATAATCCCTCTTCAAGAGCTTCAGATATCCCGAAGATTAGATCATCCTTTAAATCGTTTACGATCTGTTACACATGTCAATACCTAATGCTTTTAAAACTCCAGTCAGCCCTTTCTCCGGATGGGAAGCTCATTTAGGGTCATCAGGAATGGGTGGAATCGCATCTTTTCCGTCAGAGACGTGGACTTTTGCCTGAGATTTAACTAAGTGCTGCACGTAATACCAGTGTTTTCTCATTCCCCTGATTTTCCAATTTGAAAAGCATTCGATTATCCCATCCACATACGCTTCTGTTGAATATGGCTTGAGTGCATTGTTTTGGAGAATAATAATCCCTTTGTGGTTTTGTCCTGGTCAGCGTGTTCCTAATGGAGATAATGACATGCAGGTATACATATTATAAGAGCAGAACAACAGGCACAATAGCTTCGTTTGTCTGAGTTACTCGGTGGCATGCAAAAACTGCACATTATTGCATGCTGGTGGAAACACTAATGCAGCCTGTAAGCCAGACACTTATATGAAGGTAAATGTAGAACATAATGACTGTTTCGCTTCCACTGGCCCAAATGATTGAATCCACCCTTCATCGTGCTTAACCACTACACCTGATCCTTTCTTAGTTAGGATTAGTTAGGAACATTTTTCTAAACAAATATGTGTTAGAAAGAGATTTTCACTGGAGGAAGCGATTTTATGGATTATGAACTCATATTTTAGCCAGACGCAATGGGTTGAAGTTAAACAGATCTTGATAGTTTGGTTTCTTACAAAGGTGCAGCTTTTCGTTTCACAAGAAATTAACTGATGGACTGGAGTGCTGTGGATTATTGTGATGTTTTTATCAGCTGTTTGGACTCTCATTCTGACGGCACCCATTCACATCCATTGGTGAGCAAGTGATGCAATGCTACATTTCTCCAAATCTGATGAAGAAACAAACTCATCTACATCTTGGATGATGTTTTTATCAGCTGTTTGGACTCTCATTCTGACGGCACCCATTCACATCCATTGGTGAGAAAGTGATGCAATGCTACATTTCTCCAAATCTGATGAAGAAACAAACTCATCTACATCTTGGATGATGTTTTTATCAGCTGTTTGGACTCTCATTCTGACGGCACCCATTCACATCCATTGGTGAGCAAGTGATGCAATGCTACATTTCTCCAAATCTGATGAAGAAACAAACTCATCTACATCTTGGATGATGTTTTTATCAGCTGTTTGGACTCTCATTCTGACGGCACCCATTCACATCCATTGGTGAGCAAGTGATGCAATGCTACATTTCTCCAAATCCAATGAAGACACAAACTCATCTAAATCTTGGATGAACTGAGGGTGAGTGAATTTCCAGGAAATAAGCATTTTTGTACCATTTCTTTATTTTTTTTGGTTTGTATTAATTTGAGGGATATTCGTGCATTGGCAACACTTTTTTTTAGATTTTGTAATAATTTTATTATTATACCATTACACTATTTATACTATTTACTATATTCACTCTCCATGTAGGCAACAGAAGGCATGCAATAACCATATATGTTGTGCAATGTCCTTCATCAATTAGGAAGTCACCAGACCATCTGTTTCAGATCATGCAGAGATAAACGCTACCTGGGGAACGTCTTCAAAGAGCATGTTCAGTCTTGCTCAGCTGTTCCATAACAAGCGAAGGCATGAATGTGTTGCATAAGGACTGTGTTGTTTCCTTACAGCATTTCTGAATGCACTAATGCTTCATTACAGCATCATAATGAAAACTCGTATTTGTCATCTGTTTAGCAATGTTACATTGTTTCTGGATTTACTGTGTGTAAATATGCAAGGATGTGAATCTAAACACATATACATCACCACAGGAGGCGCTATAGTGTCTTCCACACTCAGTTTTCACCTTCAGGTCAACAAATGTCACGGGGAAGCGGACGTCTGAATAGGTTAGAGTTAGTTTAACTGTTGACCTGTTTATAACAGCTACCTTAAGCACAGAAATTTTAACATAACTCTTTAGGAATCTTAAATATGAAATACTTTTCTCACAGAAGCAATGCAAGAATGCATGTTCAACAGTGCACTTGCAGTGTACAAGTGTACAGTATTCAATGCATACTTGAGTAAATCATTGCTGTAAAAATTATTGTTTGTATGTCAAGTTATGTTTAAATATGCAAATGGTGCATTATCTAATTGAATATGCACTAATTTGAGAATCTTTCCAGAATGTAAATCTAAATATTACATAAAGCCAAGATCAAAAATCTTGTTTGATTTTGTTGACATATTAAATGTTTTTACAAAGGGAGTTTTTTCTCTCTTTCTCTCTTTTTATCACAAATCTGTAAATAATATCAATTGACAGGTAAAAAAAAATCACCATGTTTTTAAAAATAAACCAGACAAATTATATATGGACAGTATAACCCCAGTATAAAAACCTTCATGATATAAATATGAATTAAATTATAGATATGTTAGTGTATGTAACTCATTTTGCAAAAACGACCTTGCTTTAAACTAATATATTGTAATTGAAATCTACATATATAAATACATAAAGTGCAAAAAATAAAAATCAGGCGTAAACAAACACATCTATAAAAACCTAAATTAAATGGCTATATTTGATGGAAGTGCACCTTTAAAAATAAACAGATGCATTGCACGTTCTAATTGAAATCAACAGACGTAAGTAGATAAAGTGCAATAAAATAAACAGTTTTTGTTTTATTTAAATTATTAAAATCATTAAAACCTGAAAAAGTTGCTGCTACTTTTTTTTTTTTTTTTAAGGTAAAATTCTGGCATCAACAGCTGCTGGTTTTTATCTGTTAATTGCACAGGTTTATATTTGTTTCCAGTGTTGTTTCCGACATTACTGATGCGGATGAATTTGACTGCATCAGGTGGCGAGGCGTTTGTCACCGTTTCTGTCAACACGAAGCCTGAAAGCTATCTCACTGTAAGAGAAAGCAAAACCTAAAGCATACCTGAAATGCAAGCAGCAGATACAACACTTTTTATCAAGCGATTGTGTGTGCATGCATGAACGAGCATGCATGGCGCCTCTGAAGGGGAAAGTCTGCTAATATGGGCCCTAAACACAGGTTATTATCCATCCAGGCACGAGCCGGCTGGCGTCTTATCTCCTCAGCTGAGTGAGTCCAGTGACGGCGCTCCAGCAGCTGACAGCTGGACCCTGCATCACGGATCAGATTAGCACTAGCTGATCGCGAAGCATGCTAATGTCAGCTGTGGAAACTGGATTCCTCTCTGTAGCACAATGCTATCACGCTTCGCACCGCAGCGCCGGGGGCCTCTGAGTCGGCCGGGGTCGCATTTCTCCATGGCACGCCTCAGGCACTCGATCTCTATCCCATCATGCACTGGGGTCCAGGATCTGTCAGTGGACCCCGAGGGGAGCGCCGGATAGAGTTACCACAGTGTGTGCGTCAAAGCTTGGCCTCACTGTTTTGGTGCACTTTTACTCTTTAATTGCTTTTTAGCAGGTGATTCAGTAATATTTCAATAGAGAAACAATTATAGCTATGCTCACTCTGAACTCCATGAGGTGCATTATGGGATGCTTGTAAGCATCACTGAAGGAGAAGAGTGTGATGATGCTCTTCCTTTACTCTTCATGTACAGTAGGCACAATTATCATGCTTCTTAAAAATTGAGCAGAGCAGTGTGTGTGTGTGTGTGTGTGTGTGTGTGTGTCAGGTAGCTGAATCATTTCCTTGTTCTGTGTTTTTGGAATTGCCACTCTGGCATTCTTACAAGTCACAATGTTCCAGGTGCAGCTTAACACACACACACACACACACACACACACACACACACACACACACACTGTACATTCCACCACGTATTGATGTTCATGCATGTATTTATACGAACATCCTTAAATCCCATTAAGAAATCAACTTGTATCATTCTGTACTTGATTATAATTGTCTTGTTTGTAATATTTGCAAATGTAGTAAATGATTAGATTTTTTTCATATGATTTTTACCCAGTCTATGTTTCTAATCATCCTAAAAACTATCTATTCACATTTCTAAAGGATATATAAATTGTGTGTATATGAAATTCTTTACAAATATTTGCACATTACATTATTATATATTTTTAAATGCATGAGTTGGAGTAGATAAAGCATTAAACTGTGCTGAACACATGTTCCTCTCTCAATTTTTTAAAAAAAAAATAGCAAATGAGTTTTCAAAATATGATATCAGAAGTTAAATGTGTATTTTTTTTCTTTGGTTAAGTCTGAGTTTCAGAAGATTTAACATTTTTTATCGCTCACTTCCTCGTGTTTGTATACAGTAACACTTATCATACTGGTTTTGAATGCATATAAACCAGTTCGACCATTTATGATAAGACTCTGTTTTACTTTTACTTTAGCGTTTAAGCTAAAACGTACATAGAACATACAAAGCAACTCATCATTACAGCCGTTCCTTAAGATCTTGAGATATGTTCTGTATGCTATTAATAACAGTTAATGAGGGCATTGTTTATCACAAACGAATCTCCACCTCACCTTTGTCACTGATCTAGCCAGTTATTTCTGTACGTCCCAACGACTGAACAACAATCCAACGGCTTCACATACCAGTCACAAGCTAGGATTAACACCAGCATGATTTAGCAGTTTTAGCAATAGGTGAATACTTGAAAAAACACTCTGGCAACCACATAGCATCACATCGACGACCACAAATTCAAAATGCAGTTCATTTTAGATACTATTTGAGTAAAAATTATGGTGATTTCTCAGATCTGTTCCTTACACAATGTTAGGGTGTTCTGGGTGGTTGCTAGGGTTTTTGGGTGGTTGCCAGGGTTTTGGGGTGGTTGTTAGGGTGATGTGGGTGGTTGCTAGGGTTTTTGGGTGGTTGCCAGGGTTTTGGGGTGGTTGTTAGGGTGATGTGGGTGGTTGCTAGGGTTTTTGGGTGGTTGTTAGGGTGATGTGGGTGGTTGCCAGGGTTTTGGGGTGGTTGTTAGGGTGATGTGGGTGGTTGCCAGGGTTTTGGGGTGGTTGTTATGGTGTTCTGGGTGGTTGCTAGGGTTTTTGGGTGGTTGATAGGGTGATGTGGGTGGTTGCCAGGGTTTTGGGGTGGTTGCTAGGGTTTTGGGGTGGTTGTCCGGGTGATGTGGGTGGTTGCCAGGGTTTTGGGTGGTTGTTAGGGTGATGTGGGTGGTTGCTAGGGTGATGTGGGTGTTTGCCAGGGTTTTGGGGTGGTTGTTAGGGTGATGTGGGTGGTTGCCAGGGTTTTGGGGTGGTTGTTAGGGTGATGTGGGTGGTTGCTAGGGTTTTTGGGTGGTTGTCCGGGTGATGTGGGTGGTTGCCAGGGTTTTGGGGTGGTTGTTAGGGTGATGTGGGTGGTTGCCAGGGTTTTGGGGTGGTTGTTAGGGTGATGTGGGTGGTTGCGGGTGGTTGCCCGGGTTTTGGGGTGGTTGTTAGGGTGATGTGGGTGGTTGCTAGGGTTTTTGGGTGGTTGTCCGGGTGATGTGGGTGGTTGCCAGGGTTTTGGGGTGGTTGTTAGGGTGATGTGGGTGGTTGCCAGGGTTTTGGGGTGGTTGTTAGGGTGATGTGGGTGGTTGCTAGGGTTTTTGGGTGGTTGTCCGGGTGATGTCGGTGGTTGCCAGGGTTTTGGGGTGGTTGTTAGGGTGATGTGGGTGGTTGCCAGGGTTTTGGGGTGGTTGTTAGGGTGATGTGGGTGGTTGCCAGGGTTTTGGGGTGGTTGTTAGGGTGATGTGGGTGGTTGCCAGGGTTTTTGGGTGGTTGTTAGGGTGATGTGGGTGGTTGCTAGGGTTTTTGGGTGGTTGTTAGGGTGATGTGCTTCTGGATCATGTTTAGATATGGCTTCTTCTTTGACCTATAGAGTTTTAGAATGGCACGGTGGATTGTTCCCTGACAATGTTTTCTGGAGTATTCCTGAGCCCATGTTGTGATTTCCATTACAGTATCATTCCTGTATGTGATGCAGTGCTGTATAAGAGGTGAAGATCACGGGTATCCAGTATGGTTTTCCAGCCTTGAGCCTTACACACAGAGATTGTTCCAGATTCTCTGAATCTTTGGATGATATTATGCACTGTAGAAGATGATAGACTCCTTTCTGATATTGCTCAACTATTTTTCACCGCAGCATTGGGGGAATTGGTGATCCTCTGCCCATCTTGACTTCTGATAGACACTGTCACTCTGAGAGACTCTTTTTATACACAATCATGTTCCCAATTGACCTAATAAGTTGGTCATTCAGCTGTTCCTTATATGATCATTTAACTTTTACATCCGTTTGTCAGATGACTGTCTAAAGGAGGTCCCGACTCTCCCACCCCCATCCCATTTGTGCCGTATTCTCTTTGAAAACCAGCTCAATGCTTATTGCACACCCCCTCCACGAACATGAGCTGAACTCCCACAGAAACCCAGAGGCTGTTTTGTGGCGGTGGGAAGTGGCGAGGCACGTGCCTCTGGAGGCAGCTGTTGCTTTTGGACGCCCTCCGTGTTGGAGCCTGGCCGGGACAGGATCGGGAATGGTGCTGCTGTTTTCCCGGGGAAGGTTTGCACAGCTGTGGGAAGCGATCCCTCCCCGGTGTGTCTGGCGGTCTCGACGGCCCTCAGAAGCTGGCTCCAGACATCACAGAAGAAGAGAAAGTCGCTACCTTCATCCGTCCATCCGAGCTGAAAGCCTGGCCTTCTGACGGGCCGTATTTATTTCGTTCAGCTCATAGAGATGTTATTTATCTCTCAGAAGCGGGTGGAGGGTCTGCACAGCTCCTGTTGTAGCGCTGGCCACGGATGCAGCACATGTGCGGCTGGGGACGTCTGGATTCATGATGTTTGCCAAACTGAGGACTAACCAGCCATCAGCAGACATCCATCATGCTGTGTGTACAAATCCCCTCTGTTTTACGATATTCCCAAACTGGAGTGTGTAAAAATCGCTGCTACATTGATTCTGTGTCCTGGGTGTTAGTTAAAGCACAAGTCTGGGTTTTATTTTATTTTATTTTGTTATTTTATTTTATTATTATTTTATTATTTTATTATTTTATTTTATTTTATTTTATTATTTTTATTTTTATTTTTATTTTTATTTTATTTTATTATTTTATTTCAATAAATATAATTAATTTAAATTAAAATAATTTCTGTAATGATTATTTACTTATTTTGAAATTAGTAAATCATTTTCAAAATAAATTTATAAATAAATTGAATAGTTATTTTATTAGTATTTTAGATTAATTTAATCCATATTTATGTATTTATGTGTCTTTGTCCACTGGGATGTCTGATAGCAATAACATACACATTTATTATAGAACTTTTCAGCATTGTTATCTAAGAAATTTGTATAAATAATATATATATATATATATATGACCCTGTGTATTTGTAGCAATAGCCCAAAAAAACATTGTATGGGTCAAGATTATTGATTTTTCTTTTATGCCAAAAATCATTGGGATATTAAGCAAAGATCATGTTCCAAAAAGATATTTTGTAAATTTCCTACCGTAAATATATCAAAACGTAATTTTGGATTAGTAATATTTATTGCTAAGAATTAATTTGGACAACTTTAAATGAAATTTTCTCAATATTTAGATTTTTTTTTTTTTACCCTCAGTTTCCAGATTTTCTAATAGTGTTATCTCTGCCAAATATTGTCATATCATAATAAACCATACATCAATGGAAAGCTTTTCTGTAGAGACACGTCCTCTGTACTGCAGAGATGGCAAGTCTTTGTACAAAGATGATTCTTAACCATAGAATGAAAATTATAACAGAATGATTGGATAAAATCTTCATAAACTAGTATTCCCATAGACACTGCATCTAACTTGTATATGAATCTGTTCTTGGGGCAAATCATAATGAAAAAAAAAAGAAGTGTTATAATGAGAGTACTAACACAACACTCTCTTCCTTCTCTTCTTTTCGAGTTCGCTATTGTCTGCCAGCGCTCACCAGATGTGCACGTCCACTTTATTTTGCCGTGTAAGATGCATACTTTGCATTTTGCATGCGGCACTGATGACTTTGCAAGCTGTGAACGGCTGTAAAAATGAAGGTTGTTCTGTGTATGTGTTCCCCAGGTGTGTGGGTCCTCAGGGACATGTTGGATACGCCAGACCTTGTGATTTCAGCAGACTTCATCTCAAACGCTCTCGTCATTCGTCCTTGTTTATATTTATCGTTTAAAACAGTCATAATTTAGCTGCTGATGGCCACAAGCCTGATATTTTCCAGCTATTTATATTAAGACCATCTTACCTTACCACACGAACAAGATCCTCATTTTGTGTGGTGTTATTTTCTTCTCTCTATCATGAGATTCCAGGCCACTCTGGGACGCCAGAATAGAAACCTCAGAGTTCAGTCCTGAAAGCGTTACCTGTATTTATTTCCTCCGTGAATCTATTTCTGTCCGAAGACAGCGGTGCTAAAAGAGGCCTGTGATTTGCCCTTGACTGTGTTCTTTCAGAGCTGAAGGGGAGGGAAGGTTAGACGGGCGCTGCTCGTGTTTACACACGACCTAAAAATACCAGGCCGGGCCGACAGATTGGAAATGAACAAAGAGGGAAGAAGACAGGAGTGTCATGCTGAGCAGGAAAGCCTTGTTTGTGGGTTTAATGTCACCTGTGTCGCCCTGTCTGTGTGTCCTCTGAGAGGAACGTGATAGAGGTCATGTTGAAGTCATTAGTTGCTTTATTCCTTTATTAACTTCTGTAGACTTGATTCTGAATTAAACGAATGCTCAATATAAAGTCGCATTCATTGATAGTAATAAATGTTTTCAATGTGAAAATATATTATATATTCCTGTAATCAAACTCTGTATTTTCAGCATCATTCCTCCAGTCTTCAGTGTCACGTGATCTTCAGAAATCACGATGATATACTGATTTGCCGCTGAAGAAACATTTCTGATTATTATCAATATTGAAAACATTTTTTTTTTGGAAATATTTTTATGGAAATGGTGATATATAATGTTTTTCTGGATTCGTTGATTGAACAAAGTTTCAAAAGAACAGCATTGATTTGAAATAGAAACCTTTTCTAACATTGTAAATGTCTTTGCTGTCACTTTTGATCAATTTAATACTTCATTTTGTAATAAAAGTAAAAAAATAAAATAAACTAAAAAACGACTGACCACAAAATCTAGATTTTATGTTCATGTTCTAAAATTATTGACAGAATTATTTCCATTTTTTTTATACATACATACATATATATATATATATATATATATATATATATATATATATATATATATATATATATATATATATATGTTTATTGGCTTCACAATAGTCGATTCAGTCTTAAATACATCAAAATTCAGTAATAGTCTTTAAGACTTACATAAAAACAAATAACTGAAATGAAATAAAACAACAAAAACAACAACAACAACAAAAAAAACTTCTTGCCAAGACAACATTTATAATTTTCATTCAGTTTAACTTGTACTACAGTACTAAAATAAAAAAAAAAAATAAAAATTTTAATAATAAAAATGATAAAACACAAACTTAAAGTGAAAGCCGAAAATAATAAAATAAAATCTAATTCAAAATATTAACCAAAACTATAAGACTGCAGTTTATCAATGATACCGTAATAACACTGACATGTTTTGGTTCATTCAATGGCTGTTTTATGGCCCCAATGCGTTTCATTGAGAAACGTTGAGAGGAAGGTGTCAGGATGTAAATAAAGGAGATGAAAAGATGAACCGGTGGGAGAAAGCAAGGCTGAAATGTGAAACTCAATCACCTCTGGTCAGATTTCATTCATCTGTATTCTGTTCTCATGCCACACTATCCGCTCCTACAGTAAGAACACGTATGGCGGCTCATCTTCATCTTTTCCCACGATGATTTAAAGAGTCCACTCCCAGAGTGACATCAGTTCCCATCATCTGAGCTGACGGAGGCTAATAGCTCTGTTTTCAGGTGGAGAGGGAAGTACAGTGTTTTTCTGGAAGTTGCTCATGAATGAATGTAAATGCAGCATTCAGGGGGTTGTTTGTGAGCTAAAGATGAAATAGTTTCATGTTTCTGGTTATCGGCAGGGAAATTCCACACATTCAAAGGAAAGAGACATCAACCGCAGGAATCTGAATTCCAGCTTTGTGACTTATGCATCACGATAGTATCATATAGATGAGTTCATTCTTGTCGTATGGCCGGTTTGGGTCGGTTTGTTAAGCATCAACTTCAGCTTCTGTTCTACTCACCAAGGCTGCATTTATTGATCAAAAATACAGTACAACATTAATATTGTTGTTTGACAAGGCAATGAGTTAGTGTTCAGTGATGCATCAAGTTTGATTGTGCTGAAAGCATTCTGTCATGCCTGACCAATGTATGTGTTCGACTACTGGTGTCTGAGCTGAGGACAGACAAGTTAAGTAAAAGATATGATAAATTGATGTTATTCCCTGTGTCAGTGTGATCCTTATCAAACGTAACAGAAAGAAAGTCCGAATTTTGAAATATAAACCCAGAATTCTAAGAAAAAAGTCTGAACTTATTAACTTGAAATATTAACTTGGAATTTTAGGAAAAAGTCAGAATTATTCAAAATAAACTAGGAAATCTAAGAAAAATATTCTGTATTTTTAAATATAAACTTGGAATTCTAAGAAAAAAAGTCAGAATTATTAAATATAAACTTGAAATTTTAAGAAAAAGTGAGAATTATTAAATGTAAACTTGGAATTTTAAGAAAAAGTCAGAATTTTGAAATATAAACTCGGAATTCTTCGGGAAAAAAGTCAGAATTTTGAAATATAAACTCGTAATTCTTCGGGAAAAAAGTAAGAATTTTGAAATATTAACTCAGAATCCTAAGAAAAAAAGTCAGAATTATTAAATATAAACTTGGAATTTTAAGAAAAAGTCGGAATTATGAAATATAAACTCGGAATTCTAAGAAAAAAAGTAGGAATTATTAAATGTAAACTTGGAATTCTAAGAAAAAAGTCAGAATTTTGAAATATAAACTCAGAATTCTAAGAAAAAAGTCAGAATTTTGAAATATAAACTTGGAATTTTAAGAAAAAGTCGGAATTATTCAATATAAACTTGGAATTTTAAGAAAAAAATCGGAATTATTAAATGTAAACTTAGAATTTTAAGAAAAGTCAGAATTTTGAAATATTAACTCAGAATTCTAGGGGGAAAAAAGTCAGAATTATTAAATATAAACTTGGAACTATAAGAAAAGTCACAATTTTGAAATATAAACTCAGAATTCTAAGAAGAAAAGTCAGAATTTTGAAATATAAACTTGGAATAATAAGAAAAAAAGGCAGAATTATTAAATACAAATCCAGATTATGAGATGAGTTAAGTCCCTATTTTTCTGTAGCAGAAACAGGCTTCCATAGTTTACTATATGAATATGTTTTAATATGTAATGTATTTCTGTGATGCTCCGCTGTATTTTCAGCATCATTCCTCCAGTCTTCAGTGTCACATGATCTTCAGAAATCATGAAAATATGATGATTCCAAGAAACATTTCTGATTTAAAACAGTTGTGCAGCCCAATATTTTGTTGGAAACTTTGAAACATTTTATTTTTCAGGATTCACAGATGAACAGAAAGTTGAAAAGAACAGCATTTATTTGAGATATAAATATTTTGGAACCTTATAATGTCTTTACTGTCACTTTTGATCAATTTAATTCATCCTTGATCAAATTATCCTTTTTTTATTTTCAGCTTTAAATGATAAAGTTTTGTGTCAGTATATTGAAATGAACATACTGAATAAGATGAATAAAAGCTATTGTTAGTAGATGTTAGCTTCCTAGTTTTTCTTGAGAAGTGTTCAGCAGAGGTTCACGAAGGTCACGGCTGGAATGCTGAAATACCGCATTCATACAGCATTTGATTTTCCGTTCAAATGATGACGAGCACCTTCTCAGACGCGGCTCGACTTCAGCCAGCCGTTTCTCAGCTGTCAAACACCTGTACAAACAGGAGCTTACAGTAATTCACTTTCCATTTGCTCTGTCTGGGTCTTTTAGTTCTTAACTTACAGTAAATGAGTTGGATTGTGGTTTCAGGACACTGTATTTGATGCTCGTCACTGCTGCTGTGGACGTAAGTGGAGGTGCTGTTAGCTATTTTGTTGGACAGTTGTGGTAATTAGAGAGTGTTGCTTTAATGAGGACATCACAGAAGGTTTAATTGACCTTAGCTGGATGAGTGGAGGGCGGAGTCAAGTGTGTGGGTGTGGTTTAACAGCTGTCAGTCCATAAAGAAACAAGTGTTCAGTCAACAAGCCCCCACAGGAACAAAATACTGCATCTGTCCCCACACACTCATGTTTATGTGACACTTGTGCCCCTGCATCTGTGTGTGTGTGTGTGTGTGTGAGAGAGAGAGAGAGAGAGAGAGGGAGATGAAGGACTGAAAATTTGGCTTTTTTTCTGTTCTTTAGTGAATAAGTGAGTCTCACAAAGCTTCACAGGACAGTACTACACAAGAAACAGGAAAATTATATTTAACATTTTTTTTAATAAATATTTTACATAAAAAATATCTAAAATATATTAATATTTTTGTAAGAGGTTTTGCACTGTAATATGTTTATGATATCTATTTAAACTTTTAAAATAAATATATAAATATATGTTCATGTATATTCTTGCTTTATTAATATATATATATATATATATATATATAAATGTTAAAATAATGATAATAATTAAATTTATAATTCAATTTATTATTATATTTGAACATTTATATTTTATATAAAGTACATAAACATTTTTATATTTTAGACGTATTATATATATATATATATATATATATATATATATATATATATTTAAATTTAAATTACATTAAAAATTAATTAATCAATTAATTAAATTGATTTAAAAAATATTTGAGAATTGATATGCTTAATTATTTTTATGCTTAATTAATGCAATTATTTTTGTATATTTACATAGTTTTCATTATTTGTGACGAAAATGTTTAATATTTATAAATAATTTGACATTTATTGATTTTTATTTTTGTACATTTATTGTTTTTTATTATTATTATTGAGAAATTATTGTGAGAAAAGTATTGCGAAAAACAGTTTTGTAAAACAGTATTCAAACAAACAAAAAAATTATGCAAAATAGATTTTTACTTTTTCTACAATGAAATGTTATTTGCATGTGTTTTGATGAACAATAAATGACCCAGCTTTCTATTCCAAAGCTCATATGTGCACAATCGTGAGCAGATTGGCTTCATCTATATAGCCATGTGGACACATTTCAGAGGTGACTGTGCAAATAAAGCAGCGTCTCAGAGTCCAGAAACACACACACACACACACACACCTTCGCCCCATAGTGAGTGTATGAAAGGGGGTCTGTGACCACGACTGCCCTCAGCCTCCATCAGGGACCATTAAAGAGAGACGCTCAGCTGTCTGTCTGCTCCTATGTTTAGAGGACCAACTGGCTCCTTAATAAATTACAAACCAAAATCAATCTAAAGAATAAAGTAAAGCGTGTGGAGAAGCGTTCAGCCAAATGTGAATCAGGCCAAGTTTAATTTACGCTCGTCATTTCGAACAGGTCACAGCTATAAAACTTTTACTGAATATATTCTTCCTGATATAAGAACCATATTTTTATGCTGTGTTTTCAGGTTCAGTCTGCGGTTATATTTCCTGTTATTTAAGACTTTTAAAAAACTAAGGACTACTGGTGCTTAAATCATAATGAAAAAGAAACTTCATCCAGGCTAAGTCCATCCAAAATCCAAAAGAGTTGCCCTCATGCCGTTCCTCGTAATGTACATTTTTGTCTGTTTGACCTTGCATCCATGAAACACAAAAGAAGACATTTAGCAGAATGTTCATGCTGCTCTTTTCCATAGAATCTAAATGGTGACAAATGGCTCAAAAAAGCCCCATAAATGTATCATGACAGCAGTATATATATATATTCATGCAGATGAGTAAATAATGACTGTTTCTATGTTAGCTGCCCTGTCCCTTTAACAGCTGATGTGTGTGTTGGAGGTCATGAGGTCATCCTCTGGTCTGTTTGTTTTCTCTCTGTGGGAATGATGAGAAGTGTGTCTGATGTACATCTGCCCTGCGAGTGTGTGACGAGAGACGCTTGTTCTGCTGGAGACTGTGGAGTGAAACGGAGAAACAGAAGCAGCTCTGAGAGTTTAGTCTGAACGCTGTGTAGAGGCACGTGGCCAGAGCTTGATACGTCTCATGAGCTGCTCACACACTCCCTGCTCCAGAACACAGACCTTCCTCACACTTTCCTGCTTTCTTTTAGTCTTTGTCCTCCTTTCGTTCAGGGACCAGTACAAAAGTCTGTCTATCTGTCTGTCTGTCTATCTATCTATCTATCTATCTATCTATCTATCTATCTATCTATCTATCTATCTATCTATCTATCTATCTATCTATCTATCTGTCTGTCTGTCTATCTATCTATCCGTCCATCCATCCATCCATCTATCTGTCCATCAGTCCATCTATCTATCTATCTATCTATCTATCTATCTATCTATCTATCTATCTATCTATCTATCTATCTATCTATCTATCTATCTGTCTGTCTGTCTGTCTGTCCATCCATCCATCCATCTATCTGTCCATCAGTCCATCAATCCATCTATCTATCTATCTATCTATCTATCTATATATCTATCTATCTATCTATCTATCTATCTATCTATCTGTCTGTCTGTCTGTCTGTCTGTCCATCTATCTGTCCATCCATCCATCCATCCGTCCATCAGTCCATCCATCCATCTATCTATCTGTCTATCTGTCCATCCATCTATCCGTCCATCCATCCATCCATCCATCCATCTATCTATCTATCTATCTATCTGTATATCTATCCATCCGTCCATCAGTCCATCCATCCATCCATCCATCTATCTGTCTATCTGTCCACCCTTCTATCCGTCCATCCATCCATCTATCTATCTATCTATCTATCTATCTATCTATCTATTTATCCGTATATCTATCCGTCCATCAGTCCATCCATCCATCCATCTATCTATCTGTCCATCCATCTATCCGTCCATCAGTCCATCATCTATCTATCTATCTATCTATCTATCTATCTATCTATCTATCTATCTATCTATCTATCTATCTATCTATCTATCTATCCATCTATCTATCTATCTATCTATCTATCTATCTATCTATCTATCTATCTATGTTTATTCTTTCTTAATTTGTCTCATTTTATTTCTATCAACTCACTTTCATTGTTGCATCTTTCATTTCTTTATTACAGTTGTTTATTTTATTCTTCCTTACTTTCTTTGGTTTGTTTCTTTTATTTATTTGTTTAATAGTTTGTGTTCTTTCTTTCTTTCTTTCTTTCCACCCACTTTCATTGTTGATTCAACCAAATCCCTCTGATTTACTTCTTTCATTTATCTTTTTTTTATTCTGTCACTCTCTTCAACCCTCCTACTCTCTCTCTCTCTCTCTCTCTCTCTCCCTCTCTCTCTCTCTCTCTCCCTCTCCCTCTCTCTCTCTCTCTCTCTCTCTCTCCCTCTCCCCCCCCCCTCTCTCTCTCTCTCTCTCAGTTAGTGTTTTTCAAACACAAAGGTCATACTGTATCTGCTCAGTTTAACCAGACTCGCTCAGGTCACTCTTCAACACACCTCACTCTGTTCTAGACGGATGAAACAAGCTCAGACACAAGAGTGTGACACGCGACGGCTGCTCAGACATGAACATGTTTGTCTGCGTGTGTGGAGGGCCATGTTATATGAGGACAGCTGTCCCCAACACATGCAGGGACCCCGACTACACCACTGACATCACAAAACACCCCAGCGTTCATGCACTTCATCTGAGCTCTCAATCACTGCACTCATATCTCATCACAGTATAATAACTAGCCTAAAACAAGCCACCGATGAAATGGGTTTTTCAAAGACAAACTGTAAATGTTCACCATAGAGAGATAGATGGATATCTGTGCAATTAATTAATTTGCTTCGGCATAAAAGCCCAATGTGCAAATCAACAAAATGCAGCACTAGGTGGTTATTCACATAAACCCTCGTCAGTTAAGTGAACGTAAACAGTTGAGAATGAAAATGCATATAGCAGTAAATTGGATCCATGCAGCTCTTAAAGTGACAGCAGCCTGATATTCCTGCTGATGACTGTGTGCTTAGTATTAAATGTAATTTATTAATACGATTCGGGAGGAGCGCGTCAGATACTTAGCCTAACCAACACAGGTGGACCTTAATCAAGTAATCAATCCCATAGTATAAATATCGCTGACTTACCTCTATCCATTGACGGTTTATCAGCATTTTGGTCCGCACGCATGGCACCATGTCCCAAAACCGAGATTCCTCGTCCGAAGACTCATCCAGCTCTTCTCCAGCCCCATCACTGCAGCCAGCCGGCTCCAAGGCCACTCCTTCCCGGCGTGGAAACCAAATCGAGCCCCAGGCTCCAACCTGCGAGCGCGGTACGGCGCGAGCAGCCACTCGCCTCCCAAGACGCCTAGGCCTACCTTCGCCGCCTCCGGCGAGAACCGCGACTGACTCCCCCGCGTCCTCCTACCGCTCGGCCAGGCCTACGATTCCGCCAATCGATAAATGGATGGTGTCGAGTCTGAGGCAGGCCCTGTCCAAAAATGACGTCATACCTTCAAGCAAGTTGAATAAATCCGAACTTTACGACTTGTACGCAAACTCTCTAAATAATAAAATTTCTCCTCAGCCAACCCCAATACCAAAGAAAGGAAAAAAGAAAGGAGTACCTCAAAATACGCCTCAAAGCACTCCACCA
Source organism: Carassius gibelio (assembly GCF_023724105.1). Lineage (NCBI taxonomy): Eukaryota > Metazoa > Chordata > Actinopteri > Cypriniformes > Cyprinidae > Carassius > Carassius gibelio. The sequence continues at coordinate 723,350 of NC_068395.1, read as the reverse complement.
TCCTCCTTTCAACAGCGGGAGATGCATCAGACAGCACTGCCGCTATCTACACTCCTGCAAGTTCTGTGGCGGTGCTCACACACGCATAGTTTGCCCCGTGTTTAAAGCCGTAAATAAAAAATCTAAAAATGACCTATCGACTCCTGTGAATATTTTTCGCATGACCATCGAACTAGCACACCATCCCGACAAAGAATTAAAAAAATTATCTCTTGTCTGGCCTCAAACACGGTTTTAACCCGGGCGTCGTTTGCGAGCTTTCCCAAAACACGGTCTGCCATAATCTCCAATCCGCCCTCGCAGAGCCCGACATAGTAGTTAACCTTATCAAAAAAGAAGTTGAGTCAGGCTTTATGATTGGGCCCTGATTTTCATCGGATTGCTCCTGACTCTCTGTGTAGCTGTTGCGTGTGTGTGTGTGTGTGTGTGTGTGTGTGTGTGTGCGTGTTTGGCGCCGCTGGCGCTTCTGCGTGTGCCGGCATGTTGTAAAAACACTGGCTCTGATTGGCTACCATGAAACACATGACTCTGCCTTAGCCAATCACAACCGCTTATCTCGTTATTAACCCACCTCCACACTCGCTGTGTGAGCCAGGGGTGTGTTCGGATTGCATAGTTTATTAAATCAATGCATAGTAACGCACCGCATTTAACGTTCAGTAACGTTAACGGTGTTGTAACGACGGGAAAAGTAATTAGTTAGATTACCCCGTTACTGAAAAAATAACGTCGTTACCTAACGCCGTTCTTTTAAACACTGGTGGCTACTAGAAAATTTTCAGGTAAGAAATGCTAAATAGTAGACTTATCATATCAGCATAAATCCACAGTCCCGGGCATCAATAGTTCGATAGCTCTCGACGAATTTTCACTCAAATACCAAGACATAGATCAGGCAGTCGAACTGATTAAAATCGCGGGACGAGGAGCCTGGCTAGCAAAAATAGACATCACTTCTGCTTTCAAAGTGATGCCTATCCATCCGGACTTTTGGCACCTGTTCAGGATACGGTGGCTCGAGAAATACTATTTAACCTTCGGATGCAAAAGCAGTCCCAAAATTTTCGATATGCTATCCGAAGCCGTTTGCTGGATCCTTTCCAACAATTATGCAATCCCACATATTATCCATCTTTTAGATGACTTTCTGGTCATTTCATCGCCCAAGGCAATCCCAGCCGCCCATATCCTCACTGTCCAAAACGTTTTTTCCGAGCTCGGGATTCCCATCGCTCAGGAAAAAACCCACCACAACCATAGAGTTCCTCGGCATCAACCTCGACTCTCCCTGCCAAAGGAAAAGATTGATAGAATAATCCTCGTCTCCTCCGCCCTCCTCGACAGCCCATGTTGTTCTAAACGCAAACTTCTTTCTCTGCTCGGGCATTTAAATTTCACCATGCACATAATTCCCCAAGGACGTCCATTCATCGTGCATCTCTATTCATCGACGAGTCTAAAAAACCAGTCACTCGTTTCTGGTTCCAAAAACACCTCAAATGCGTCATTCAATTATCAGGCATCCCAGCAAACAATTTCTCCACCTATTCATTTGTCATCGGGGCAGCAACTTCAGCAGCAGAAAAAGGCCTCTCCAAGCAGCAGATCCTTGTCGGCAAGCCCAAAGCTTTTTATCTACCAAACATTTGCCTTTTTGGGGGGTACTCTAGGTTCAGGCCATTCCCGAGCTCGGAGCCCTTCCCCAGACAGCACTCCAAATACGCATACCACACCTCAGCTAATTATATGTAAGCGTGAACTAGTGAATCAAACAATAAAAGACAAACAAAATCTCTCACTATTCTCGACTGAAGGACTTTTTAGCTTTCGATAAAAACAGAGGAAGTTTAATTCTGTGTTTTTAGCCTCTTGTGAAAATGACAGCTTCTTTAAAAGTCTTGTTCACAGTCCCAGAACACCTCCATCCTGTCCTGCCCCCCCAAAAACACCAAAACACAGCTTATCGTGGGTTGCTAACAGTTTCTTCAGGCATTTTTGCAATCTGAAAGCTTTGGCTACGATCCAGCCTCCTATCTGACATGTGAAGAGACGGGAGAGATGGCGTGTAGTCAGCCGATTCAAAACAAGCCAACGCTTCATCAGCGGCTGCTCGTCCAGACCAGAGGAAGAATGAAGTGCATCCCAGAGCTCTTATCAACGCAATGAATGAACGGAGTCTGTTGTTTTTCACAGAGCCCATAAAGATAAAATTCTTCTTTTTGGGGAGATGATTATTGACCTAACCATGATAGATAGTCAGCTCAAAGGAAGCGAAGTCTGTCTGGTGTTTTGCATTTCATCTTCAGTAGGAGAAGCTCCAGTTGGCAAAGCTCAGAGAACAGCTATTTACTACGATTTAGAGGGATCTTTCTTTTCTATGTGCTCAGATTTTTTTGCCATAACAAGAGACATGCATGCAAAAAATGTTTTTTTTTTTTTTTTTACTTTTTGTCCTTTTAAAACATTTTCAAATTAATAGTTCACCCAACATTTTTATTTGCTGAAACCTGACAAGAGAGATTTCTTTTTAAAATGTGAGTCCATAATCCATAACAATGCTTCCTCCAGTAAAAAAAAAAAAAGTTATGTTTTTATCTGCTGTTTGGACTCTCATTCTGACGGCACCCATTCACATCCATTGGCGAGCAAGTGATGCAATGCTACATTTCTCCAAATCTGAAAAAAAAAAAAAATATTTCTACATCTTGGATGATGTTTTTATCAGCTGTTTGGACTCTCATTCTGACGGCACCCATTCACATCCATTGGCGAGCGAGTGATGCAATGCTACATTTCTCCAAATCTGATGAAGAAACAAACTCATCTACATATTGGATGATGTTTTTATCAGCTGTTTAGTTTCTCATTCTGACGGCAGCCATTCACATCCATTGGCGAGCAAGTGATGCAATGCTACATTTCTTCAAATCTGCTGAAGAAACAAACTCATCTACATCTTGGATGATGTTTTTATCAGCTGTTTGGACTCTCAATTCTGACGGCACCCATTCACATACATTGTTGAGCGAGTGATGCAATGCTACATTTCTTAAAATCTGATGAAGAAACAAACTCATCTACATCTTGGATGACCTGAGGGTGTCTGAATTTTCAACAAACTTATTTATTTATTTTTTTTGGGTGAACTATTCATTCAGTATCTGGGAAATCGGACAATAATACTGGACTATAAAAATACTGAAAACTGGATTATTTTTAAGGACTAAACAAGCACCTTTGTGGTTGGTTCTCGATTCCATTGGTGATAAATGTGATTTTAGTGTAAAACATGAAACCCGCAGCCGGTTCTCAGAGCAGTTTATCAAACACTAAAGTTTGGCAGGTGAGTTTGCAGTCCAAGCACAGTTTCTCTGGGTGTTTTTCCAGAGGTCTCCATGGGTCAGCGTGCTCCGGCTCCACGGACCAGAGGAATTAATACTAATCTGAGCCCAGCGCCTCGCTTGGGAGTGCAGATAATGCTGTAGATTATCAATGACATGTTTATGGCTCAGATTTATATTTCCCCTCTGAAAGGCAGTGAATGCTCCTTCTCTTTATGAAAATATATTTATGATCGGCTCGCAGTGAAACGGCTCTTTTCATGCTTGTGTTTGGGTTTCACGTAACTGAAGACCTGCTTTTGTTCTGTGTGTGTGCTGGACGGTTAAATGATGACTTGCGAGGGCTCATAAACCGAGTATTTTAAGTAGCTATCTGAAATTAATGATCCATTCTGAAAGAAAAACATGCATAAATGGCTGTTTCTGAGAATTTGTGTTAATGTCACGTATTGTTTGATGCACGCTGTTCTTGTTCACCCTTTCTCACATGCATTTGATTTTGGATTTTCAAGTATTTATTTAAATAGGCTTGAATTTTATAAAGCATATCCAGGTCATACGTCAAACATAAATGTATAGTGTCTCTTAAAGAGAAAGTGTTCTGAAAGAGTTATCAATTGATATCTGTTTCTTCAACTTACTGCTAGATGACTGCTAAATTTTTAAATAAAAAATGAAAAAAATGTATTAAGTACAGGCAAATGAAATATATGATGCAACAAATAAAATAAAAATGCATATAAAATGCTTCAGGAACCATTTTAATAAATAATACAATTATTAAAAAATAATAATAATAAAAATTATTTAGACATTAAATAAATGGTACAAATTAAATGACAAAAGCACAAAACACATTTATTACAATTTAAATAAAAAATTAAAATAATTTAAACAGATTTGGTAACACTTTATTTTATTGTTTCCTTGTTGCACGTTACATGTCACCTTACTATAATAACAATTAATTATGCATAATTACATGCAAGTACCCCTAAGCCAAACCCTAATCCTAACCTTAACTACATAGTCAGCACATGTAGTTAATTAATATTACTCTGCACTTAAATGTATAATTACACTGAAATCATACTGATTTAATTTAAAAATATATTACAATAATGTAAACAAATAATGAAATATAATAAATGGCCCTACAGTATATATTTTATTTTATTTTATTTTATAATGTTTTATTTTTTTATTTTTTATTATTAATTTTTTTTATATTTGGATGAATTATGGTCATCAGACTCACTTAATTCACTTGTAAACCGTCTACTTAATGCTTTTGAATGCAGTAATAGCTGTCTTTAGTGTGAACAATAATGTATTGTTTGAAATAATCTGAACACACAGCTCTGAGCGGACACAGTGAAGAGATTTCAGCCCGATTCTTAGGCTCTAAGGGTTAAACAGTCTGAGATTAAGTGCATTACTGGAGCACAACGGTGATTGTTCATGGATTAACCCTTGCACGGCTGGATGAGAGCCAGTGAGAACTCACGCCATGCATTGTGGGAAACACGGTCCGAGATTTCCTGTTTCTCTCTAGGAAGTGAACAGCCGAAGATGAAGCTCTCATTCGATTGGTTTTATACTCACCGAGGGACTCAAACGGTGGCGTTTCGAGTCTGTTGGACCCTTTATGGAAGGTTTTCCCAAAACAAAACAAAGGTTTGAATCATAAATCACATTTCCGACCACAACAGCGCTCCAACATGAACATGGCGAGCATGTGTTTGGGCAATGAAAGCCTCCAGTGATGTATGGCTGTGGTAGGGCTTATCAAAATAGCAAAACAGCCATGATGGCTTCTAATGAAGTTTAATAGCGCGCTGAGAAAGGAGGCTATTCACGAGTGTTGATGTTTAGAGGAGAGCCAAGATTCCCAACAGCCAATCTGTCAGGACTCCAAGCACCTCTCAGATGCGTCTGTTCGACCGAATCTCTGATTATTATTATTTCTCATCCCAGATAATTAAATGGTGAAAGCCGAGGTGGGTTGATGGAAAAAGCGATTCATTTCCAGAAACCACAAAGCCGTTTTGAGAAGGGATTTGGCATCAGTGCGTTCATCCTGGATCTTTTCACCAAACGTGTTCGTATGTTGGACGTTTGCCTGCTCAATTAACTTTGACTTCATTTTCTTGTGACTTTAGAGGTGTTTTTACTCCTAAAACCAAGTCGCTGTGTCCTTCTGATTCAAATAGCTTGTTGATTTGGAGTAAGATGGAATAATATGGAAATGCGCAACATATAGTTACATTTACTGATAATAAAAACAGAATAATCATTAAATAGGATCTTTTACAGTACAGCTTGGGGTTTGTAAGATGTTTTTGAAAGGCCTTAATGCTCACCGAGGCTGTATTTATTTGATCTAAAATACAGTAAAAATTGTAACATATTTTTATTATTTAAAATAACTGTTTTCTATTTGGATGTGTTGTGAAATGTAATTTATTTCTGTGACGCGCAGCTTATTATTTTAAAAGTCTATTTAATTCTTATTAATTTTTATTTCTGTTTTAGTTCTTTTAGTACTTCAAGTTAAACTACAAAAAAAAAAAAAAAAAAAAAATGACGAATGATGGTTTGGCAACCAGCTGAAATAAAATAAGTTTTAGATTTTTACATTTTATTTTCCGTTAATGTTTTTTATTTCAAGCATAATTTTTGTATGTTTTTTACTTTTTATAATATTCAAACTTTTTTATAGTATGTATTTACAATATATTTTTTATCTATTTTTTTATATTTATATTTTTTTAATAATATTTAATGATCTTGTAATCTTTTGTTTTAGTTTAAAGATAGTAACCCTGTCAGGTTTTCCACTCCTGGTTAAAACAGAAGTTCACCAAAAGCCCAGCCACCTTCTCCATAACGAGGCCTGTCTGACCTGATGACAAGCCTGAGCTGTGTGTCCATTACTGGGGGGCACCTGTGGCCCCAGGGCCCCGTGAGGAGCTGTGGTGCCCTATGAAAGCAGATATTGGTATGAACAGGTGTGTGGAGAGGGATGAGGGCAGCTGTGTATTTCTAGAAATAGCAGCGAGGAGCGGACAGTTGCACCGACGGCTGTTGTTGTGTTCGAGCAGTCACCGGTCCTTCAGTCTAGAGTTTACATTTATATTTATTCATTAACAGATGCTTTTATCTAAAGTGACTTATGAATGTGGAATAAAGGTGATTGGTCATAAAGAGGCAAATAAACACAAGAAGTACTAAAACAACTGCTAAAACATTCTGGACAGAAACACTTAAGTTTTCCAAAATTCTCATAAAATATGTATATGCTCATCTGAAGTGGATTTTTGGTTTGTTTTTGGTAAGAATAAAAGTGAGAAAAGAAGTCATGTTACTTGGCCTCAAGAGGTCATGTGACTGATGCTTGGCAAGAAGTTCAGGGTTGTGTTCAGCCCCCGACAAAACGATGCAAAACATTTTTTGTTTTTGTTTTTAACAGAAATGATTGAACACTGTGTTCCTGATTATTGTGATCCAATATTTCTTTCTTCTTGTGCACCGGTCCTGCAAGTTTTTATGACATGCTATTAACATGAATATATTTGCCAGCCTCTGTAGCTCTGTCAGCTGAATGTGGATTGATGCACATTATGTTGTTATTGAGCAAACTTGCATTGCTACGGACTGACTGTTTGTCCAGATGCGAGGAGGATGCCAGGACTTCTGCTGGAAAGACTTCAGTACTTGGTGGTTTGGCCATCCACAGGAGATATAGAGAAATGAGGGGAGACAGCTGCTACCAACAGCACCGGCGCACGGGTGTGTGCCACGTCATGACTCGGGATGACTGGTGACACACACACACAAACCAGAATGTGCATGTGCATGTCCAGCTGCTGCTGTTAAAGCCCTTTAAATCTCAATGAGAAGATCGATCATCATCCACTTGGGTGTGGACCAAACAATCGCACCAACACCCAGCTGAGAAGATGGTCTCGATCCGTTTCAAAGCAAATTCTAGTACGGTTTGTTTGAGGAGTGAATATGAACGGACCTTAATCCGACCAAACTGCAGAAATCACACTCAGAAACAGACAGCTTTTTATTTGCATTTCAAATGCTTGTTTTTAAACCACAATGCTTAAAAATGCGTGCAAATGATGCGTTTTCATGACCAGGGCCACGTCAGCGCTCTAAAAAGGCTAAATCTGGCCACAGAAGTTACCATGTATTTGTTGGGTGGGTAGTAAAGAGATATTTAAATATTTTATTAATAAACTAGTGTTTTCTGAATCAGTGTTGCAAAGATGAAGTTGATGATCCCCACCCGCCATCTCATCATTGGACACGTCTTTGGAAAGAAATTCATATTGGATTACATAATGAAAGTGTTTTAGTTTTGTATTTGAATAATTTTGTTTTGTAGTCATTTAAAGCTGTCTATAGACGTATTCATCATGTATGTAAGGAAAATATTTTCTGATTTTGGGTTCATTTTTGTGAAGCGTTCCTGCTCAAGAGCGAAACTGCAAGCGCATCCTCTTTGTTTTCTTTATTTTACAAAAGCACAACATATTTTTGGTATTGTGAGTGCACACAAATAAAATAGACCATTTACAGTTCTGAACATTGTATTATTCTAACCTTTATGAGAAAACTAAATGAGGTGTTTTAATTTGTTCCCACTGATTTCAGGAAGCACGCTTCATCTTCCACTAACTGCACAAATGATTGGATATGCACCTAATAGCACACATCAAAAAATAAAAATAAAAATAAATAAAAATGTAAACTAACATTGTGATATGCTTTAAGTATTTTATATCCATAGATAAAAAGGGCAGTGTGGAAGCGAACCGCACCAAAAAAACAAAAAAAAACATATATATATATATATATAATCTTAAAAAAAAATACATATACAATTTGTAATTATATTCTGGATGTTATTTTTATAATTAATTACATTTTGTATTATATTAAATATGTAGTATTATCTCTTTCTCTCTCTCTCTCTCTCTCCCTATATTTATATATATATTTATATATAAATATTTATTTGCGAATATGTGCATAACAGTCTATTATTATTATTGTACACTACTGTACTGTCTGATTGAAACTCATTCGAGTCAAATTAATATATTCTTTGGAATGTGCTACAAAAAGTCTTCATAAAAATGTCATCTTGGGGTAATGAGGTTTTGACACATCAGCATCAGGTCAGGCCCAGCACCCTCCCGCATAGCTGAGCAGATTATCCCGGGATAGGTAATGAAGACTGTACTGTGTGCCGAGCTCGGGCTCTGTGTTCGGCTCTGCATGCTTCAGGAGCACGAGCTGATAAAAGCTTTTGACTGGCTGCAGGTGGGCTCGTCTAATGAACATCTGCCTCCACTATCTGTAGATATGAGATATGGTGTGGTTACGGAGCACTACATTCTGTTTTTGCACTTGATATGTTACATGTGAAGCTAAAACACAATATTAACCACTGAAAGCTTTGAATGTAAATATGTGTATTATTTGTATGAAGTGACAGATATTTGCCGTTTCGAAATCTAGTAAACTGCCATATTGTCTACTTCCTAACACGTACATCACAGAAACGTCTATTTGACTTCTTCATTTACATCTTCAATACGTCTACAGGACGTTTCATATCAGATGTCAAATAGACGTTTGGAAGATGTCTTTAAGATGTTTATTATTTACAATCAGATGTTTGTACACAGCAGCTGCTATCCAGATTTAAAAAAAGATCTTTAAAAGATATCTTGCAGATGTACGTGTGTTCTCTGGGAAAACATTAGTTAGAACGTCCACTGAAGAAAGCGATATCTTTGTCGTACTATCCTTCTTCTGTTAAGCGTGATTTCCGATGACAGCGATGCTCTCTTAATGTGTTAACTGCATCTTACCTTGTTTACAACCCTGTTTCAGTCTCTTTCAATATAAAAGTCTTTAAGCTCATAAAAACATATTTTGCCGCCATCTAATGGCAGAATAATGTAATTAAAATCACCATCAAAATCGCACACACCATTTCCCATTGCTAAATAGCCTACTATTTTTATGAATATTATGTAAAATGTTATTTATTGAACAATACAATTTAATAAACAACATCATAATGATTACGGTAATTACAGGAACGGCTGAGATAGAGCGCGCTTCCAGAGATAATATAAAGAGATTTCATATTTCAACACTGCTTTGAGCTTCTACTTTGCACCCCAAATCGCCCCCCCCCCCCCTAGTTTTGTCGTTTTTTGTGGTTTTTTAGTTTACGATAATAACACTGGTCTCGTTTTATTAAACGTAAAATTGTGTTTTGTCCCGTAATGCTATTCTATTGTTTTTTTTGTTTTGTTTTTTATTACGTGGTGCTCAACTTATGAAATCTGATTTGTTTCCTCATTCCACTGCCTTTGTCTCATCCTTTTTCCATTGTAAAAATGTGCCACTAAATCAGTATGCCAATATATATTCACTTATTATACTGTCTTGTAAATAAAAAGTGATTTTATGAGCTTGTCTCAGTGCATACTGGGATTATGTTATTCTCTGTTACTTCTTCTTTGTGCAGTTCATGTCTGGTCCCATCCATCCCGTCCTCGATGAGGCCATATTTCACACCAGACTTCTACTTCGTTTGTTCCTCAAAGTGTGATCTGTGAGACTCAAGGGCGGTATCTGTGACAGGACCTATGTCGACTCGACTCGGCTGCATCACACTAGACTGAATCTTGACTGTCCATCTCTAGTTTACCAGCCGTCTGAGGTCACACGTAAGACATTTATTAAGAATTGAATCTAATGACGTGCATTGCGGTCGCAAGAGGAAACCAAATGGGGAAGCTCAGAGATTTCAATGAACTGCATAAGCCCTTGTTTACAGGAAAAGGTACGAGACCTGTGGTTTGCATGAATACGAAGCATTTTTAGTCAGGAAATTTAGTTTAAATGTGTGCTTTTATTTTTAAATCTCAAAATATTTGATTAGACTGTATTTTTTGTAGTCTGAATGCTATAAACAGGACGTATATAAACTATTTTCTTTCCTAGCCAAAGGGCATGATGGTTGAATGAACTGAGACTAGGTTAAGGTTTGGTGTTTCCTGTCCTTAAACAACTGAAATACAGAGGGCTTTAATAGGAAATCAGATAATATACCTGAGTATTTCCTGTATTTTGTGTGGATGGACCTGAAAGCTTGTTCACCCGAATGCATTAAAGGAAAAACATATTGTCCTCGAGGTCTCGGCTGCATGGTTTTCTGATCAACATGATTCTTCAAGTGTTTTTCTGACCGGCTTTCAGCAGAAGTGCTAGAAAATGTCAGTGAGAGTTTAAATGTATCCTACATATAAAGTCATGTAAATATTTAAGGGATGTTCTTTAACTGGAGGAAGGTCAAAGAGAAACTATTATGTTAAATAGTCAAATTGCATATTCTACATAATGTTTCTTTTTTTATCCAACTTTTTTATCCGTTTTAAGGTTATATTATTCATAACCTTAAATACTTAGTCACATTTATAACATACTAGCAGGTAATTTAAAGGAAAGTGAACAATTGATTTAGAGACCTGTTTAGGCTCCAGTGAAGCTGTCATTGAGGTTAACTATGGGAGCACATATCTGTAACTCACACAAAATAATGCTTTGCAAATCATAATTATGTCATAAAATGTCAAAAATGTTGATATAGTAAGTTATTAGCATGAGATAAAATGTAGAAATTATTACACAAGTTGGACTTAGGATAGAAAACGTATGAGATAAAGTCAAAGATGACATAAAAAGTCACAATTTATAACAAAAATGTGGACTTTTCATTTTAATTATGGCATGTCAAAATGTACATTTTCATGCAATAACTGCTTAAGAATTTTTTTGTGGTAATTTATAACTAAGCAATGTCAAACTTTTTGATAAAGTAAGTCATAATTATGAGATAAAAAGTTGGACTTTGGAGAGAAGTTTATGTTTAATGTTTATGTTATGTTATGTTCCAGTTAAACAGGAAAAACGTGTTCTGATAATGCAAGAGGACGATGGAAAACAGTCAGTTTTTCAGTTAAAGTCGGTTCACGGTTGATTCAGGGATGAATCTGCTCAGTTCAGTCCAGAAATTGTGTCACCAAATGAGCAAGCCAAAAAACACAGCGGAAAAGAACCAAAACTTCATCAGTGACAGAAATTAAGAAAAAAACCTTGGACGAAACCTGCATGGTGTGGTTTAAAGGTGCCATAGAATGCAAAAATCAGTTTTATACGGTGTTTGAACTAAGGTGCTGCAATGTGTGAAAACAACCAGCCCACAATAGTAAAAAAAACACCCACTCATTGTTTTATAATCCCAATAAATCATAATCAGTCTCTCCACACAAGCAGTTCCAGACTATGATGTCATACTCGGGAAAGCCCCACCCATTTGTGACGCTCTCTGCTCTATTAGCATAAACACAGCCCTGAGTGAGAAACAGCGGTCAGCTATTACTGTTTTCTTGCTGTAGCTGCTGGAGGTACAGTGTCAGCACCAAAGAGCCATTAAAAGTGTCGTGTTTTGGTGGACGTTTGTGCTTACATCATTCATTCAAACGATTTGTTCAAGTGTCTGATAGATTCAGTAATGAAACACAGTCGGTGTTGCTCAAAGACACAAGGAGTTGTGCAAAAATTGCTTCTGAAATAGGGATTGACACCAACCCTTTGTGCGCAAACTTCCAGACTCCAGACAAAGTAAGCATCATGCATCATATTTTGTTTTCCAAAAGAGCTTCTTGGCTCCCTGTAAGGCTAATGCTAAAGCTACCATTGTCTCTGTCTGTTTTCACGTGCTACCAGAATGATCGTGAGTATTAATGTGGTAAATAAAAATTGCATTTGGAAGCAATTTGAAATCAGTAACACGGTCACCAGCAGTTAATGCAGTTAATATTGAAGCTCCGCCCTCTTCTGAACAGGGAGGCGGGAGCAGCAGCTCATTTGCATTTAAAGGGGACAAACACACACACACACACACAAAAAACAGCATCAGCATCGTTTTGGCTCATACCCTAAAAGTGGCAATTTCAACAAGCTATAAAAAAATATTCCTTTAATGAATTTGAATATTAAAAATGTGTTAGTGTGTTATGTGTAAGTCAGGTTAAAGTGATGGCTCTTCAATCTACATTTCAACTAAAAGAGTAGGTCTGCCTCCCAAACAATTGTTTCTAATAAAGAAATATAGCAGTGGAATCTGCATGTATTATTATTATTATATATTAATGTTAAAATATAGCAAAACAACAGTAAAATAGCAATACAATACTTGTAATGTTGTGTGGGTTTTTATTTGTGCCATGGTATAACGGTAATACTCACTCTCTCAAGAAAGAAACTCGTAGCAAACGCAAATGGAGAAAAACTAACTTAGAAGTTTTTAGAATTGAATGGAAAAACAGTATGTCCAGCTATAGACAGGCTCTAAAAACTGCTAGGGCAGAGCATATACACAAACTCATTGAAAATAACCAAAACAATCCAAGGTTTTTATTTAGCACAGTGGCTAAATTAACAAATTACCAGACGCCACCTGATTCAAATATTCCACCAATGTTAAATAGTAATGACTTTATGAATTTCTTCACTGATAAAATAGATAACATTAGAAATACAATAGCGAATGTAGATTCTACAGCGTCTAACACTTCAGTTTCATCCATCGCACCCAAAGATAAACTGCAGTGCTTTACAACCATAGGACAGGAAGAGCTAAATAAACTTATCACTGTATCTAAACCAACAACATGTTTATTAGATCCTGTACCCACTAAATTACTGAAAGAGCTGTTACCTGTAGCCGAAGAACCGCTTCTCAATATCATAAACTCGTCGTTATCTTTAGGACACGTCCCAAAACCATTCAAGCTGGCGGTTATTAAGCCTCTTATTAAGAAACCAAAACTAGATCCTAGTGTACTGGCAAATTATAGGCCTATTTCAAATCTTCCATTTACGTCTAAAATTTTAGAAAAAGTTGTGTCTGCTCAAATGAGCTCCTTCCTGCATAAAAATGATCTGTATGAAGAATTTCAGTCAGGTTTTAGGCCCCACCATAGCACAGAAACTGCACTTGTTAAAATTACAAATGACCTGCTCCTTGCGTCAGATCAAGGCTGCATCTCATTTCTAGTCTTACTTGATCTCAGTGCAGCGTTCGACACCATAGATCATGACATACTCATAGATCGATTACAAAACTATACAGGTATTCAAGGGCAGGCTCTAAGATGTTTAGATCCTACCTGTCCGATCGCTACCATTTTGTTTACTTAAATGGGGAGTCATCTCATTTATCATCAGTAAAATATGGAGTGCCACAAGGATCCGTCCTAGGTCCCCTTCTATTTTCAATATACATGTTGCCTCTTGGTAATATTATTAGAAAAGACAGAATTAGCTTCCACTGTTATGCGGATGATACTCAGCTATATATCTCAACGAGACCAGATGAAACTTCCCAATTATCTAAACTAACAGAGTGTGTTAAAAATGTAAAAGATTGGATGACAAATAATTTTCTCCAATTAAATTCGGATAAGACAGAGATATTAATTATTGGACAAAAAAACACTACACAGAATCTTGTAGATTACAATCTGCAACTAGACGGATGTACTGTTACTTCCTCTACAGTCAGAAATCTGGGTGTTATATTAAGCCCTATTCGGACGGGACTAGTTTTACAGGGGGTCGTTAGAGATATCTGCGTTTCACAGACGTACTTGGTGATTTTAATCCCGTCCGAATCTGCCACGTCTGTGTTTTTCTCACACAACCTCTGTGATAATTCCAGAGCAAATTACCTACCGTTTTTAGGCAAACTCGGTGATCCTCTGAGAAAACTAATCCCGTCCGAATGCGAATGTGTGTGATTGCCGGTGATATTTTATTTCACAACGCGTTTCCTTGTGTGTTTTGGCCAACGTGAATTACCGTAGATGCTCTTACCACACGCATGTTTGATATATTTGCTTAGCTGCAAATAAATAATAATAAAAAAATAATACAAATAATAAAATCAAGAGCAAGATAGCGTTAACTGTTAATACCGGCTATTGTAATATCAGCATCAGGTAAGATTACTCACGTTCATTTATTTACTCACTTACATAATGTTTTAATTACATTTAATAAAATAAAAATAAAAAAGGAACTAAAACTAAAGGAACCACACATTAACATGGTTTTGCTATACTAGCCATTTAGTATTTATTGTGTAATAATACTAAGGCAATCATTCTGAATGAATGCAATGCACGCATACAGAGCGCGTGATCTCTGTGACGCCCAGATGCACAAATCAGACCCTCCCACCTCTGTAATAAACACGGAGATACTAGTCCCGTCCGAATTGGTACATGAAAATCACAGACGTCAGGTGGTAAGAATCGAAACTCAAACGTAGTTTAGAAAACTAGTCCCGTCCGAATAGTGCTAATGACTGCAACTTGTCTTTTGAAAATCATGTTCCCAATGTTACAAAAACTGCATTCTTCCATCTTAGAAACATTGCCAAGCTACGAAACATGTTATCTGTTTCTGATGCAGAAAAGCTAGTTCATGCATTCATGACCTCTAGACTGGACTATTGTAATGCACTTCTAGGTGGTTGTCCTGCTTCTTCAATAAACAAGCTACAGGTCGTCCAAAATACAGCAGCTAGAGTCCTTACCAGGTCAAGAAAATATGATCATGTTACCCCAGTTTTACAGTCTCTGCACTGGCTACCTATTAAGTTCTGTATCAGTTACAAATTATCATTACTTACCTATAAGGCCCTAAATGGTTTAGCTCCTGCGTACTTAACTAGCCTTCTACCACGTTACAACCCATCACGCTCCCTAAGGTCACAAAACGCTGGACTTTTGGTCGTTCCTAGGATAGCAAAGTCCACTAAAGGAGGTAGAGCTTTCTCACATTTGGCTCCAAACTCTGGAATAGCCTTCCTGATAATGTTCGGGGTTCAGACACACTCTCTCTGTTTAAATCTAGATTAAAAACGCATCTCTTTCACCAAGCATTCGAATAATTTATCTCTTAAATTATGAGTGTAGTTACATCTGATCAAATGTGCATTTTTATTCATTAGCTTGGGTTAAACTAATTAATGTTACTTGGTTGGATCAGCGGCTATGCTAATGATGTCTCTCTGTGTTTCTCTGTTTCTGCTGGATCTTCATCCCGTGGTCACTAGGATTTACACAAGCTCCAGTCTGGATCCAGAACACCTGAGAAGAGATGAAGCTGACCCTCAGAGGACCTCAGATGATGCTGACCCTGAATCAACAACAGAACTAACAAATATAGCTACAAGTGTGACTGAATCATATATTAATTATTAATATTATTAATAATGTTCATCGTCTGGCTGACTACGTCTTGTATTAATTTTTCTGAAAAATCCTGTCATACGTGCCAAAACTGACAGTCACCACTGATAAGCTACTTCTGAAACATTAGTAGTGTTTACTTCAGTATTACAAAGCAACCTAGAATATTTAATTGTTTAATGTCACACGTTTTTTCAGCTCTTCAGGTTTCATAATGATTGACTCCGAAACCACTGAAACTGAAATGAGCAGCGGACCACAGACATTTATTTTCTCTTTCTGACTGTGTTTCCTCCCAGTTTGGCCCGTGACTCAATGGTCTCCCTGTGGTTCGAGTCCCGTCCGTGGAACAATGAAGAGGAGATTTACGTTGTGTCCATTAAAGCACACTGAACAAGGCTGGAGTGTTTTTATGCTCTGGCAGTGTTGACTTTCCCTGCAGCCGATCGGACGAGGTCAGAAGAGTCAAACCCTTCAAGACTGACGTCCCTTCTCTCTGTTTCTGTCCAAGCTCGAGTCGAGACACAACAGAAGAGTGTTTTAACCCCTCGACGGTGAAGAGCACAACACAAAGACGGCTGAGGTCACACACCTGCTCCTCACGAGACCTCAAAGCACCCATGCAGGTGTCTTCCTGTTTTTATTATGTGCATTTAATCCTTGCTTGCTTTTGTTGTTTTGAAATGTCTGATTGTATTGGTCTGGTATTTGCACTCATTTTTGTGGAACCAGTTCATGTGCAAATATTGGCTTGGCCTTTTAAAAATTACTGAATGGAGGTCTGAGGAAAATATTTTAACATAAGGCCAAAATAATAATAATAATAATAATAATAATAATAATAATAATAATTAGTCTGTATTCATATATATATTAAAATTAAATTAAATTATATATATATTAAATGTTATAAAATATATGTAAAATATACATGATTTATATATATAAAAAAATGTAAATACAATTTTCAAAGACATTTAAACATTTATTTGTCATATAAACATTTTGAAATTTATTTTAGTATATGAAGGTTGAAACTAAATATATTTTATATTTAAAAAATACATTTAATAGATTTTTACTGTTTATAACATATTTTAGCTTGGAAAAAAAATCCATATGGGTTTGCTGAGATGTTATGAAAAAGAAATTGCTTTGAAAATTCGTAATTCTGACATAAAATGTAACAATTTTGAGAAAGTCAATTATGAGATACAATGTATCAAGTCATAAGTTGGTTGAATTCTTAAAATGAAGTCATAATTATGCCATCATTATAACAAAAAAGACATAACAAAAAGTTCAAATTAAGTGCAACCACATAAGAAATATATTTATTTAAAATATTTATTTTCTAGAAATATCTTTTTGAATGGGATTGTTTACATGCTGCTCCTCCACAGATGAGACATAACAGTGTTCGAGTTGCATTTCAGTGTCACGTTTTGTAAAATAAAAATAAACTGCAAATTGTTAATAAATAAATAATAAAATAAACTAAAAAAAGGGTACTGTACTGTTGTATATTCTGGTGACCTGTCTGTGGTGCAAATACATTTTGACATTTGACAACTGACATTTCTGATTTGTTGTGAAATAAGTGAAAATTTGCTTGAAAGTTCTCATCAGATTTGAAGAAATGTAGCATTGCATCACTTGCTCTCCAATGGATGTGAATGGGTGCTGTCAGAATGAGAGTCCAAACAGCTGATACAAACATCACAATGATCCACAGAACTCCAGTCCATCAGTTAATGTCTCCAGAAGTCAAAAAGCTGTGTGTTTGCGTTTCTGTATTTCCTAAGTGACTGTGCATGAAGCATTTGTAGTTAGCTGAAGTCAAAATGAGTCGTCTGTGGGTTAATGCAGTTAATGCAAACTAGTGGGATGACAAACTAGCACCTGTGCCGGATCACCACACCCACTGTCAGTTTGTGTTTGAGTCAGCGCTGACTAACCGTTGGCATGTGTGCTTCATTCAGACAAACGGCTGCTTCACAACACTGCTCAAGAAAGGTCAAGCAGCACAAGGAGCTCTCACTTTGTTTTTTTGCATAATCCAAAAATTGGTTTAGTCACTGGAATGACTAAAAATATATACAGTTTATTTTCCTGTAGTGTTTATGGAAGGCTAGTAACATTTAGTGCATTTTAACAGCTCTAAAAATGCATTTATTGCATATGCATAAATGTCTTTCACAGATAGCATTTTTAAAGTTTTAGATTGACAAATGTTTTTTTGTATTATGTTGAAGTAAAAAGTCTTAATTGGAATAATTTATGTGCATTTATTTTGGCTTGTCTAAAAATAATAATAATAATAATAATTCCAACCGAGGATCGCTCAAAAATTGTTAAATTATGGTGTGAGGAACGTTTTATTTTGAAACATTTTCTAGATTTTTTTTTCTGATTTTTTTAAAAATGTACATTAAAATATACACAAAATTACCCCCAAAAAATATTTTCTAAAAAAATTAAAAATACATTCATATAAATATAGATTTCTACTCAAACTTTTTTTTTCTTCATTTTAATCACTTTTAAAATTTTCATTTTGCAATTATATCTTTAAATAGATTTCAAAATACCAATAATGGTATGATATTTTTATCAGTATATCTTTTCCACTGGTATAAATATATAAAAATATATTTTAAATATTAAATACATATTTTTAAAAGTATTTTAGTTTGCCTAAGGATTTAGATGCAAATGTACATTTGGCCTTTTAATTACTGAAGGTCTGAAGTGACAATATATTACATAATGTTCAAATAAGACAGATGTGGGTTGAAATAATTTAATTCTTTTTTAATTGATTGCAGCACAATGTATAACCACACATGACAAAAAAAGAAGCAGTTATCAAATATTTTAATCAGGCTCAGTTTGCAACCTTTTACGACTTGTTAAAATATTTTACAAATTTAGAAAAAAGAAAAAAAAAAAGCATTTACAAAGATAACGACTCAAACCTTGACCAAAAACACATTTTAACCCCCCCAAATAAAGAAACCTTGTCATAAATAAGTTAGTTAATTTTCTCAGTGTTTTTTACAAAGTTATGTACACAGGTACATCTCAAAGTTTACACAAATACACAGGCAGTGTAAATCAAATATTAATATTTACTTTATAAATACAGTTCTGCATCAGGTTTCACCACAGAATCGATATGTCGAGTGTTTCAGATGCATACGCTTGCAGGAGCGAAGAAAACAAGGCAAAATCAAGACTGATGAGTCAAACAAAAGTCAAACGAAAAAAGAAATCAGTAGAAAACATCACGCAACTTACAGATGATCAAGAAACATCTTGCAAAGAAATAATTTAAGAGTGAGAGACGTTTCTCCTCCACAGAAGTGCCTGAAACTGTTAATACTGGTCCATGCTATACACACTTTTACATCACCTTTAAAACAAAACCAAGAAAAGAGGCTGAGATGTTCAGATCCAACTGGATCCATTCTGTGTACCTCATGTGGAAAAGAAAATATAGATATATTTGTTCAAAAACAGACCTTCAAAATGTGAAATAAACATGAACAGCATTGCCCAAAAAATAAAAACCTACTCTGCAACGGTGGCTCTTCAAGTCAAACCAAACTCACACCTCCAAATAAAAAAAAAAAGAGAAAAGAAAAGAAAAAAAAAATAGATTTTTTCCAACATATTACTAATTATGTGCTACATATGAAAATGAAAATATATATATATATATGTTTCTATACACAGGTAGTAAGAAAACCAAAAACGAGCACAAAAGGAGATCCACCTAATTGCACACTGCTACATCCACGGCTTTATTCTTGAGTGCTAGAACGTTAGCGTTTGTTTCAGTGCTTGAACACACTCTTAGAGTTGATATGTTTGATCCATCTTTCGTTCAGCGAGCACTGAGGTCATCAAAGCCACAGCATCAGCTTCAGCCCTGTCAGGAAATATAGGAGACAATAAGTCATTCGCTTCTGCAACAGAATCACAATAAACATTCACTGCACAACTGCTTCGCTATTTCATGCGGTTTTAAATACTGATTATGAAAGCAATAAACTCCTCTTTCATCCGCTGTGTACATTTGACTTTAGTTTGATTGTTTGTGTTTGTATGAAAGCCATGGAATTAAAACATTTGTAAAAAAAAAAAGAATAATAAAAAAAGATAACTGTGACTTATTCTAACAATTCAACGTTTTTCTCAGAATTCTGGGAAGTGAAATCAGACAAATAGAATTCTGACTCAATTCTGACATTCTTCTGAGAATTACAAGAAAAATAAAAAAGATCATATCTTACATTCCTGACTTATCTCAGTTGCAATTTTTATTTCCAACACAATAAATAAAAAAATAAAAAGGTGTGACTTTAAAAATCACACAAATATGGTTTTCTTTCTCTGAATTCTGAGTTTACACCTCACATTTTTTATTTTTTTAAAATAAAAACTCATAAATAATTGCGAAAAAGGTCATTGCAATTTTTTTTTTTAATCACACAATACTGACTCTTTTGTTCTCACAATTGAACATTTTTATTTAACAGTTCGGATTTCTCAGAATTGTGAGTTGATATCTTGGAATTCTGACTTTTTCTTGCAAATTCTTCTGATAAACCTCACAAATAGTTTTTTTGTTGTTGTTGCTGAATTTTTTTAAAAAAAAGGAAATAATGTCTAAGCTCACAAATGTTTTTTTTTCTTCTCTGAATTCATTGTTTGTATCTTACAAACTCAGTTTTTCCCTCCAACATATAACAAGCAAATTCTAGGTAATTGCAAAAAAGGTAATAAAAAAAAAAAAAAAAAAAAAAAAAAGGTAAAGCTAATTAAAAAAAAAAAACAACTATTAGACTTTTCTTCTCAGATAATGAATTCAGAGTTCATATCTCACAATTGTTTCCAATTCCATATTAATGACAATTCTGTTTATATCTTTAGTTTATATCTTGCAATTCTGGCTTTTTTTCTCACAATTGCATGAAAAAAAAAATTTAATTGGTAGATATCGTTTCCAGAAAACTTGTATATTTTCGTGTCATTATTCACCTCATTTAATTTCTGCATTATGCATAAATAATTTCATGTGCAATGTTGTAAACGTTAACAATCATTACAATAAAACGGTGTTGTTGACTAATGCAGAGATAGTCACAGCACACCACAACCAGACGAGCAGTGCAACCCACAAAAACCTGAATGAACTGAAAAACACTGGAAAATGAGCTCATGAAACCTTCCGAGTCCCACCAAAGCAAAACACGCATTACTAATGTTATGACTGGCTGGATTTACTCATCGACTTATTGATCTGGCAGGACGTTTCCTCACACGACTAACTGAGGTAATGATAACCTGCACTTACATCAGATTTATGCATTTAAACACAGCTTCATCACATTTATGTGCAATTGTCAGGTGTTGCATTTCAATGCACTGAATAAATGCGCAGTTTAACGCGCGCGCGTGATAAAAGAGAGCCCTGTAAATACAGCAGAACACATGCTGACGTGTAGAATGTGTTTCACTCTGAAGGGAACTCGAGCTCTCGTAGTAAACCCACTACATTAACCCTTTCACGGACTCGAAGAGTATCCTTCAAGTACATACTGAAATAAAACGTGAAGTCGAAACACCTCACGCGCAGAAATTACTAGTAACTTTACCACATAGTTACAAAGAAACAGCAAACAACACATGCAGTTAAGAGAAATTATGAAGTAGAAAAGCTTACTTTATTGCAAAACGTATTCCAATCATCTTTTTACCATGCACTTTTAATAAAACGCCACTTTTACATTTATACCAAATGATATAAAATATCGGTATTAAATGCATTGATTCAAACAGCATTTATTCTGTAGAAATGACTCGGGTGTGACAGTGTGAAAATAAATAGTTGTGCTCACCTCTCTGGGTTTATGTTAGAGTAGGACTGGGGTGTTTTCTGGGTTTTTTGGGTTTTCTCGGCGTCCGCGTTACTTCATCCACACAGATGTGTGAGCGTTTGCTTTGACACGACGAGTCTGAAACAAACACACATTTATCATCATCATCACACACGGGTTAACAATCAAATAAAACCTACTATTTAAACATCAAGTTTCGAGGATTTCAAAGAACATGCAACTGCAATGCAATTCGTTCTTTGTATCATGAAAATGCATAACGCGTAACACTGCATCTTTTTATCGCATTATCAGATTCGGGCTTCACGCGCATAACTCAAACGTGTGAAAGGCTTTAAATTAATAGACAGATATTGTTTTTAATCAGATATGTGGATAATTTTTAATAAACTGGAAAATGCACTCGTTGTTCTAGAAATGCACGATCGATTAATTAGATCGCGAATTCAGTACGTACCGACACAAGAGCTTCTTTTCCTCTGTTCTCGGTCTTTTTCGGGCGTCTCCGCGCTCTGCTCCGTTACCCGACAGTCGTGATTGCCGTTAACATCCACGTTAATGTCGTTATTATTCCCAGAGGAGCACATGTGGAGATCGGAGCCCTTCGCCCGCACCGATCTGCTGTAGAAACCGGGCACCGAGCGGATGTCCAGCGCGTCCCACTGGTATCTGCCGCCTGCGCGCGGCGTGTGCGTGGAGAAGTCGAAGTTCCACGCGTCCGCCGACGCGTCCTCCATCGCCTTCAGCTGCCGCTGGAAATCCTTCTTTAACTCTTCATGATCCACCGGACCGAACAGGTTCCGACACGCCGACGGCTTGGGCTGATCCGACAGTCGCGCTTCCATCCGTTCCAGCGTCGGGCTGCCGTTAGATAAGCGAACATTTGACATTTTAAGGCGTTCGAGGACTGAAACACAAACCCGACCGCTGTTACAGAGCGTTCCCTCCTGCGTTGACGCGATCCAAAGCGACGGGCGTGAAGGCAGACTCACCCCGGGTGCGCCACATGTGCGAAAAACACGGACGGGCGACGAGCATCAAAACAAAAGCAGCGTTCGTGATGGCCACACCTATCAACTGCGCTCGTAGTAAAAAAAAGGGGAAGAGAAATAACAAGGCGAGGCTTTTCGGCGCCCAATATGGCGATGAAAAAAAAACGGGTGATTGACACAAAGAGCTCTTTAAACGCCCGGAGGAACACCGCGGATTGGTGCTTCGGAGATCCGCCTTCTCTCCGCGCACATCCCCCCACGACCCGAGAGAGAGCACATCAACAAACACCCCAGACGAGCCTCCGAGTTACGAGTCGACTCCTTCGAATGAGTCGTTTCCGAATCGATTCACTAAATGACCCGCTGATTCGTTTCACATACACTTTCGAATAAGCTACTTGAATTATTAAATTATTTTCTGTACATGTTGCCTGAATGATTTATTTTGCGTGATCAGAAAACGTATGAACTATTGGTTTTACGTATATGAGTTTTCTAAAGGGAGTGTTTGGATGAATCGTTTAAAAGATTCGGTTTAAACGAGCGACTCCTTGGCGAATCACAATCGAGTGCTTCGTGACTTTGAACGTCAAGTTCTGAAACAGTTAAAACCAGAACAATGGAAAAATGTGCAAATGAAATGAAAAAGAAAAGAAAAAAATCAGTAAAATAATGGGAAAGAGATCACATGAGAATCTATGATTTTCTGCTCAAAATCCTGTGCAACAAACAATGACTAAACAAAACTTAAGTCTTGTTCCTTGACTAAGACACACTGTCAGACTGGTTTAAGACTTCTCAGTGAGTCAGTTGAGTATTGATGGTTCCTCAATATTGTTACTATGAGAATAATCCTAAATTCGATCTAAAAGGTATTAATAAAACTATTTTTTAAGATACACAAGTGTACCGTTTCCAATGATAGAACAAATGATTCATAGAAACAGATGTGCTTTTAGGGTGGTTTGATATTGTGTTAGATGATGTTTGAAACTGAGACACTAGAATCACAAAATGTGGAAGTAAGATGAGATTCACTATACGTTCAATTTGTTCCTAGAAGTGAGAAGCTACAATGCCAAAACATTTCCAGGAACAGGTCAGCCCTCGCAATCGTCCCGAACACAACTGTGCAGCTTTCAGAAGCCTCAAACACACAACTGCAAGATATAGACTCAGAATTCTGACTTTTGTCCTTGCAGTTCTTAGAATTCTGAGTTTATATCTCAAAATTCTATTTTTCTTTCTGGTATGAAAAAAGTAATTGCAATTTTTTCCTCAAAAAAAAAAAAAGTCAGAATTGTGAGATAAAAAGATGCATTTTTCCTTTCTAAAGTTAGTTTAATTTTGTATGCATTTCATTTTCTTGATCGTACAGCACATTTGCTGTTTTTAAATGATGCTTTCTTTAACTATATAAATCAAAGCATATTTAATTGAATTTATGCATCATATTCTGTCACACTCATGTCAGTTTTGTCTTAGAAGCCAAACTGAAAAAAAAAGAAAAAGAAAAAATAAAACAGTATAATTTCACATAATATGCTTAATTAAAGAGTTTACCGGAAGCCAGTTTTCCTGTGTGATTTAAAATCAAGGTCGTATTCGCACACCAGACTGTGTAATTTGTCCGAATAAAACAGTCACAAACAAGACAAAAAGTCTGTTCTCACGTCTTTGATAGAATCCACAGACATTCCCTTGAGGGTTTCTCAACAGCACAATTCAACATTTAATTTCAAAGTCTTTGATAAGAGTTCAGTTTACTGTCCTGAACTAAGACAGACCTCTGCTGACCACTGCTGGCGAGCGCTGGGATTCTCCACACTGGTGCACATACAATAATGAATTTTGATATGCCTTTATAAATTCTGAAGGCGTTCGCTTTTTCTGTGGAGCAAATATGCGCATATCCTAGTTGGCAATTCACATACTAAGTCACTTTAGGATGTAAAAGATCCTCTTTCCTCCATTAGAGAGGATGTGTTGACCCAGAAGCAGAACTTGCTCGGGGTTTGCTGCTCTCTGGTGGTTGATCCAAACACCACCGTCCTTGATCATCTGATACCTGATCATACAGAAACAAGTACATAGCATGAAGCAAAACAGGCAGGAATGCATTTAAAAAATGTAAAATATGGATCAAAAACCAATCTTTCATTTGTTTTTCTTAATGTTTTAAGACCTGGACTGAGCCAGTTTCAAACAGGAAGTCCCCTGAGAGTGATACAAAGTAACACAAAAGTAACTAACGTGTTGTATACAAAGTAACAAGATGTGCTGAGAGTGTGTGTTACTTTTAAACTCAACATTCCAAAACACTACAGGTAAGATTCCCGCCGTGATGACATCAGGATGGCGTCTTGTGCTCGTCTGCAGGCGTCCAGAACCGTCGTTCCTGGATCCAGGAAAACCTCGTGGAATGGAGCCTCTCGGAAAAGCTCCTGGAGTTCAGTGTCACTCATCTGCTCCAGAGATTGAAGACTACTGTGGTACAGAGAATTGGTGCACCTGGACAGAGAGATAGATCCATATTCAATTAAAAATGCACTATTTATTATTATTATTATGTAATATATATATATATATATATATATATATATATATATATATATATATATATATATATATATATATATATATGTAGGACATAAATATTTTAAATTTTTACTGGCTATGAAACTGTTCAATATTTGATAAAAAAATATAATAATAATAATAATAATAATAATAATAATAATAATAATAATAATAAAAAAACTGGGGATACACATCTAATTGCAAATTTTGTGATTATTACTAATATTTATTATTATAATTATTATTAAATCAAATAAAAAATAAATAAATTAAGGACATATTATAATACTATTGATTACAATATAAAATTACAACACTAATATTTGAAGTTGATTTACCAATACATCTATAGGACGTTTTCTATCAGATGTCAAACAAGATGCATGAAGAGCTGGGGGGTGAAAACTTTTGGAATTTGAAGATCAAGGTAAATTGTACTTCATTTGTGTTCCGGGAAACATACAAGTATCTTCTGTTGCTTACGAAGGACAGAACTAAATTAAAATAAATAAATTATATATATATATATATATATATATATATATATATATATATATATATATATATATATATATATATATATATATATATAATTTCAACAAAATAAGAAAAATTTGGACATCTTCATCATGTTCAAAAGTCTTCACCCCCTAGCTCTTAATGTATGGTGTTTCCTTCTGGAGCTTCAGTGATCGTTTGAACCTTTTTAAATAGTTCTGTTTGAGTCCCTTAATTGTCATTTTTGTAAAAAGATGGATCTCAATATCATACAGTCACTGGTGGAAAGGGTTCAAATATGCAAAATATGCTGGAAAACTAAAGAATATGCAGGAGCTGGAGGATTTTTCTGAAGAACATTTCTCAGTTTAACTGTTCAGAACAAACAAGAGACCCATGAACAAAACATCACAAAACAGCAAGACAGTCGTGGATCATCAGGGAACAAAACACAGTATTACGAACCAAGGGTTCACAAACTTTTGAATGGGGTTATTTGAATAATTTCAGCCATTTTTTTGTCTTGTAGACTTAATGTAAACATCTTTTATGTACACAATATCTTACTCAGGAGGACAGAAGCCTACTAAGTAAAAAATAACATACATTTAGTTTGATCTCTCTTATTTTGTTAAAATTATTCACATTATTCACATCAGTTTCTGCAAGGGTTGCCCAATCTTTTGCATGACACTTTATCATTGTTAACCTGTTACATTCATCATGCATTTGTCTTATTTACGTTTTTACATCCTTGTGTGCAAAATACAAACAGAGTTTTCCATTTTTTTCCCTGAAACACAAAACTGTAATTTTTTTATTTTGGCATAGTTTTATATTCATAAGACAAGAATAGTAAAAAAAAAAAAACACAACTTTGAAATCTTTTAAAACATAAGAACACAAAACACAACTCCCCAAATATTTACTCATTTTTATTTTATTCTATATATATATATATATATATATATATATATATATATATATATATATATTGTATTTTTACATATATGTTCAGTTTGTGTTGTTGTTGTTCTTATTCTTTATTTGACATATTGTGAACTGTACAACAATGACTTTTAACAATAATATTCATTGTTTTCATTGAGATATGAGCAGTGGTCTAAAAAACTGAATTAAACTGAACTCAAATCACAAGACTTTTATCGTCTTTATGGTGATGTTCATTAGCAAAAACAATTGCAATCTTTTATATACAGTATATTAGTTTGAAGGATTTATATAAGTAATGTCTTTCAAATTATAAAAATACTTTGTAATAACAAACAACTTATTTCGGTGCTGGGTACTTTATTTAATTATTAGAGTAATACAGAAAAAGGCAATAAAATAGTAAAATTATTTTATTTAAAAAAAATGTTAAATTATTGATTAGATTCTAAATCGATTAAGAAGCATTTGCACTAAACACTTGTATATTTTTGACTGTAAACCACTGGACGCCGTTATACAGGAGTTTACTTCTGTGAAACCGCCGAAGTTTAGAGAAATAGTATCTGATTGATTCTCTTTTTCCAAATTACTTGGACTTTGTATATTAAAGACACACATTTCCACATTTGATTTGAATTTTTACAAAGATGTCTTTTATTTTGAGACATGACTAGATATACATACATGTTAAGCCCATGTACAGCAAAAACAACATTACCGAGGCCTTTTTGCAGCAGTTTGATATTAATAATCAGCTCGTATAAAGTCACAGATCTGTAACAACCAGCTTAAAATCAAGCGTTTATTAGAAACAGTACTTGACTTTACTGTGACCTGAGCTACAGGGACTAAAGGAGAAGACTGAGACAATTCCCTGATTCAGATTCCTTCTGTAGAAAAATACCAAACACTAGTTAGAAAAGCAAAGCTGCTGACAATCAAATATTTCATTTTAATCTGATAATAAAGAAAAAAAACTAACGCAATGCTTTATGCATACATTTGCTCAATCAACAAATATTACAGGACAACAACAACAAAAAAAATCTTATAATAATACATGATTTGATTTGAAACATTAACATTACAAACATAACTCTAAAGTGAGTTTCAATCATCCATGCCATAACACTTCATACAGTATCTTGCAATATCTGGATCTAAGGCACTGGAAGAGACGAATCAGAATAGCATACTACTTACTGTATGCTGCAGAAATAGTATGCATACTACACATACGAACACTACATTTGCAATATACAACAGCACACATTTCCAGTGTGACTAAAGTAGTGTAGTAAGCTACTAACAAGTCAACAAGGCTGAGGATGAATTCAGTACATTCTGATGCAACACGTCAGCCACATAAATGCAAGCATTTAAACTAATAGATAGTAAAAATGCAACATGCAAATGTATTTAGTGATTTCTGAGAGTGAGGGTGTGTAGCAGGGGGCACACATTACATCGGCTTAAGAGAGAGTGAGTATTGCTGGGTTTATAAACCGTTTGGCAGCTGTTGAAGATCATATATCATCAGTACCTCTGTTCTTTACCTGAGATCTCAGTACAGCAGGGGAGGATCACAAACAAAAATAATCAGAATTTGATTGGTCAACCTGGATTTGATGGTTCCCAAATCCTGATTTATGGCAAAAAAATATGGAAGCTTGTTTCCACCACAGAATTATATATATATATATATATATATATATATATATATATATATATATATATATATATATATATATATTAATCCTGAAATTTGGATTTTTTTTTTCAGAGTTTTTTCAGATTCAATTCAGATTTTATTTTCTGTTTACATATGTTTACTTTGTGCCTCAGAATTCTGAGTTTATATCTTGCAATTCTCATGTTTTGAGTATATATCTAAAAATTTTGACTTTTTTGACTTTTGACTTTTTTAAATTTGAATTGTTTATATTCGCATTATTTTCTCATTATTCTGAATTTATATTTACAGAGTTTCTGCCTTTTTTCCTCAGAAATCTGAACAAAATATCTCGCAGTTTATACTTTTTCTCTCTCTCTCTGAATTCTGGGTTTGCGAGTTTGGGAAGAACACGGATTCCTTACAGTAAAACATTTTAATAATATTTTGTAATCTAAAATTGCTATAAAATCAAAGCCATATGTCTATCTAAGTTATGTTCCAAATTTGAAGTTGATCTCACAAAGTTGAGTTTCCTGTGAGATTATGTTTAGGTGCTATACATAAACAGCAACCAAGGTGACACAAAAAACTCACTTTGATGCATTTTCTGGTCACAAATTCATAAATTTCTGCCACAATTAGTGACCTGAAATGGAACTTTGAGAAAATGTGTTTTGTCAAGATTAGAAAAAGCATTGGTTATAAAATACTGGTACTATTTCCATGTGAACGCAATTTCCAGTTTCAAAATTTAGGAATTTTGAGTGTTTAAGATTTCAGATTATATTTTAAATTAGGTTGATTACTAAAATATGTAATGGGAAAAAAAAAAACGAGAAAAAAATAACACTAGCTAATTCTTTCAGAATTGTCTCTTTTTTTATCCATCCCATGACAGAAACAAACTTGCATAAAAATCATCACTAACATCATATTAGTCAAGAGAAGGATGGAGTCCAAATGGAAATCTGTTCAGTGTGGAAATGCACGGGTCCTCACGCTCAATTAAAAAGGAATGTGGAAAATATGAGATGAATTCCCCTGCAAATGTCGTTTGATGACAAATCTTCCCTCATATTTACATTGCACTGCATAAAACTATTTGATTTCACATCTGCTATATATAAATTAATAAAGATTCATTTGCTTTAGTGTAAAAAGACAATTTCAATCAGCATGGTCATAATCTCGGTAGTGCATAATACCTATGCACACAATGTCTTTAGGTGTTAAAAGCATTTATTAAAAAGACGATGCATTGATTAAGTGTCTGGTATTTACAGGGTTGCAAAGGAAAGTGAGTTTACGGATGAAGCTGGATAAAGTACTGTATTCGCCAGGAGCTTTGTGTTTGCTTGTAAAACAAAATCAACTTGCAAAAATGTTCGTTCGCTCGTAAAATATTTGCTTTCCCCTTTGCAATGTTTTGTGAACGAAAACAAAACTTTAGCAAAAAACACGCAAATATTTTGTGCGAACAAAAATGTTTTGTGAAAGAACGCAAAACTTATTGGGGGAACGCAATACTTTAATGAGCTAATGCAAATGTCGATTTTTGGTGCAATGCAAGAGATCGCGGAACGCAATACTAACTAAAGTTTTGTGACGTTTCATGGAGGAACGATAAGTTTTGTGATCGAACTCAAAATTTCTCGAGTTAAAAATTAATAATTAACAAACAAACAAATATTTTTGTATTATCCTATGCTATGTTATGCATCATCACCATGTTCCTTTAGGGTCTTCATAATATTTCTGAGAATCCAGTTAGAAGTTTGATTTTACAATGGCTCTTTACACAATCTCAAAATTTATGTTACACAAACCATAAAACACCACTTTCTGTACTGTATTAAAAAAGGTCTTAAAACACATTTAATAAATCAAACTCGTTTTAACTTGAGTGCAATCTCAAGTGAGAGTCAGCGTAAAACATGCAAGCGCTTTGCTTAAACGTCCGTCTAATGCATGTTTATACAGAAAAGCATCGGAAATGCTCCTTACGCAAGAACATTTTAATGCAGATAACTGCACATAGAGTTTACATTAACAAAAGCTGCTATGACACAGACATATTTAATACGATTAGCTTCTGTTTCTGGTTTATATAGGGAATAATAAGATTGTGACTAGGCACTTCGGTTCTGAGAAAATGACGAGAATGACTTCTGGAGAGAAAGCATGCTTAGCTTTGCATCTTAGCAACTGTGCAAAAAAAAAAGTAAAACAAATTCACGAGGAAGAAAATCTACACAGAATGATGCCCAGAACTAAAACTTCTTAAATCACCTGGATTCAGATCTATTGCATCTTTAACATGCATCGAGAGCGTGGTTCGATCAAATATTAATGCATTAATACATTTCACTCCAGTTTTTTGTGCAGAGTATAAATGCTGTAGATCGAATTTGTAGTTTTCTCGCTACTTTAGCCCTTTAAACAGTAGATTACTGTAAACAACACGGAGCGCATAGAAGTCACAGGTCATGAGGTATTGATCTGTTTTATATTTAAGCGCTGTATTTAATAACTGGAAAACTGCAGTTACGGACTGAGACTGTAATATCGGGGAAATGAAGGAGCTAGACATTTGCAAATGTTGAAATACGATGGCTGGACGATGTTTGAGATGAATTATTCTGCGTCACATTTCTGTTCTTCCCAGGTTTGCGTGATCAGAAACATTAGTTCTGTGTTCACGACGAAGCAAAAATCCCTGTAGCGTTACAAAGTAGGGTCAGTTTCAATAATTACAGAAGGTGTGTGTGGAAGTCACTTGGGTGAAAACTGATTTAAAGCACGCACTATGAAAACTTACAGCATCAATATAAAAAAAAAATCATATTGCTGTATGAATAAGTTGTATTTTATGGTTTCTATTCACAGTTTCAGGCCTAAGAGACCAGTAAGTGTTTATAAAATATCCCCCGTAAAAAGCGATCCTAAACCCACAGTATGCATTTTAATTGTCATTGTCTTGTTTTTCTCATTTACCGCAGGAACCATTGTTTAACTCGGCGGTAACGAAGAGCCCTGATGTTCCTGCCGTTTTCATCCAGAAAACCCCGAAATAGTGGTTCACATTAATAAAAGATCACAGTGTAGCCTTGGAGGGGACTTGTTTCGAGAGAAATGGCCCTCTCCAAGCAAGTCTTTTTCTAGAAATCAAGCAGACGAAGGAGTCTCAGTACATGTCTCTGTAAATCTCCTGCAGTAAGGGATGCAGCGAAGTCTCTTCTGTCTTCTTGATCTGCTGCACGAGCTGAGCGTGCTCCGTCACCAGCTGACGCAGGTCCACCAGTTTCTGCAGGACTTTAGGGAAGAGGAAGCTGTTGTCGGGATGGTTGCTCTTGAGGTGCACATGAAGCACGTTTACGATGCTCTCCTGCATTCGCTCGATGTGCGGGACGTTCACCAGACCCGGTCGATCTGGAAGAGAAGACTAGTGCATGAGTCGAAATCAAGTGGCAAGCAAAAGATGGTTTGTTCTACTTGTAAGAGTTCTTTAGAATTAATAAAATGTCCTACAACACAGGAGTTTTTAATGCACTGAATCCATCTCGCGATTGCACTCATGTACTATTATAAGTCCAAGCCTATAATCAAGTATTATTGCAAAAAGTAAAAACTGTAAATAATAAAAATATATTTAAAAATTCAATCATAAACAAGATATTATTTAGATTTTTAAATAAATATATATATATATATATATATATATATATATATATATCAGTGCTGTCAAAATTAGCGCGTTAACGCATTCGATTAATTTGAAATATTTAACGCGTTAAAAAAAAATAACGCAATTAACGCGGTTGCAGTTTTTTTTATTTCCAGTTGTGGCCTATGTGTGTTCAACGTGCAAAGAAATATGGATAAGACCAAGGAAGGACTTTTAGACGGAAAGTTTCAGTATAAAACTCTGCCGGATTACTCTTCAGTCTGCCACAAGAAACTCTTCATTCAGTCTGCCACAAGAAACGGCAACATTAAAATCATGAACTCAAATGTCATTGTTTAAAAAAACAACTACAATGACTGTAACAGTGCGTAAATCAGACATTTCTGTAACGCTAACGTTAATAAGCTTAAACGAAATAACGAAATAATTGTGTAGCGGAGTATTTTTGTACACAGTGCCGCGAACTGTCAATCACTCCTGTACGCGTGCATCACTGTCCTCCTCAGCTGCAGCAACTTGCGCTCTCTCTCGTCATCAAGCTTTAAAACAAAAAGGAGACAAAAGGATCATATTGTCTTTGTGCATAGGCTATAGATTAATTAGATAAATGAATATCTAAATTTGTGCCTTGCCGTCTACGGTATTTTTTTAGAACTTAGAAAAAAGATGCTGCAGCCAATGAACAGCCAGCGGGGGCTGCAGGACGACTCAACCTCCGCAGACAGTTTTTAATGTTTATCAGACAATAAATACTCAAGATTTTGCTTTAGTATAACTCACAACGAGTTTCACACACCTTCTCCGGCCACGTTGAGTTGTTGACACTTAACAGTGGGAAAAGCGACACATGCGCTATTCACTTGTATAACTTAAGGGTGAATGGGTAATGTAGTTTCTGCTCTGGGTGGGATGAATTAGGAAGCTTGCATTGTGAAGGGCGCTCTGAAAATCGGCAAAAAGATTAAAACCTCTATTAAAACAGATGTCCAAATGAGCGAACCGGTACGCTACAAGCACGTTCTGGGCGCACGGAGAGGTGGCGGTACGCTCAAGAGCTATATTTGGAAGTGGCGGTACTGAGTACCGGTGCGTACTGGCCCACTTAAAGCACTGGCAATGACTATACTTTGGAATTTTTTTGCATTCCACTTAGAATTCAACATGGAAATCATTTTTGTTTTTTATTGGCATTGATTGTTTTGAAATTCAAATGGTACTTACATGCCTGTGTTTTTATTTCTGTAATAAATATGTCTTTCAAGCCAACAGTTAATTTGGAGGATATTGATGGTTTATTGCAGGTATGTTGTTTACATGAGAAAATCTGTGTTACAAGTTAAACAAAAATTCCAATAAACAATCATATTTTGAATTTAAATAGTTTCTTTGTCTTGAGTTTACATTAATTATTTACATTTTACATTTACATATCCAAAAAGTTTCAGTCTTTTAATTGCGATTAATCGCGATTAATCGCGATTAATTTTAAAAAATTGTGCGATTAATTAGTTAATTTTTTTTAATCGATTGACAGCACTAATATATATATATATATATATATATATATATATATATACATATAACATATAATAAAAAAAAGTTGAATTCGAAAATGTTTATATTTTAAATATATATATATATATATATATATATATATATATATATATATATATATATATATATCTATCAAATTTTAATTAAATTATAATTAATTTAATTTAAATATATAAACACATTGTGTGTGTGTGTAAAAATGTAAACATAAAATAGAGTAAGCATTTAAAAATAAAAATAAAATTTTAAACATATTTAAAAAAAATACACACATATATATATATATATATAGATATATATATATATATATAGATATATATATATATATAGATATATATATATATATAGATATAATACATACATTAATTAATTAACTAACTAATATATCATAAAAATGTATATAATAATATAAAATATGATGGAAAAAAATAGATATCTTAATAATATAATATAATATAATATAATATAATATAATATAATATAATATAATATAATATAATATAATATAATAATATTTATCAGACGCTTTTATCCAAAGCGACTTACAGTGCATTCAGGCTATCAATTTTCTCCTAACATGTGTTCCCTGGGATTCGAACCCCTGACCTTGAGCTTGATAATGCAATGCTCTACCACTTGAGCCACAGGAACACTTACATATATATAATTACATATACATAATTATTGCTAATAGTATATTAACAGTATTGTGTGTGCACCTCCACAGCAGATGATGGCAGCGACGAACAGTGCGAGGTCACTATCGTCCAGCTCGAGGGAGTTGAACTTCATGGCAAACTGAAACTTGGGCTCCATCATTTCACTGAAGGGCCGTCGCAAGCTCTTGAGAAACTCTCTGGTGATGAAGCCGCTGCCATACGCCACCAGCAGACCGTCTTTATTCATGCACGACGCCAGCATGGCGAAGAGCGCCTCGTGGACGCCGTACTTTAATAAAGTCACCTGTCCGAGAAAACAGACTGCGTTCAAACAAGATATGTGCACATCTGAAAATTGTAATATTCATGAAGCTTGAAGTGTTTACAGGATGTGATGCTCGTGTTTGGCACTAACCTGGTCATTTAAGTCCAGGTTTGAGAATCCTGGCACGGACTTGGCGAATTCAGTCAGCTCGGTCACCGTCTCGACAGAAGTGCACTGACAGCAGTGGAATATCCGAACCTCAGCGTCTTTATTCAGCAGCGCTCCAGAAGAGCCTACCATCTTGGCCACAAGAGTCTGTTCGGCCAGCTGCAGCGTCTCCATGTCGTGGATGACAAACGGCTGCAACACCATGAGACGGAAGCATGGAGATCATATTATATCATATAGATCATATAGTGGTTGATAAAGGTTTTTTAACAGCAGATGACAATATCTAGAGTACTGGGTGGCAGGTGGCAAAAAAAAAAAAAATGAATCAATAAATAAATTGAACAAATTCAATAATAAAAAAGTAGTTCCTATTTCAATTATCTGAAAAATAAAATGTTAATTAAATTAATAAAATAAAAATAAGTTGAAATAAGATAAAAAATGAATAAAAAATAAATAATAATACATTATAATTATTATTATTCATTTGTGTTTGTGCATATATTCAAATAATTTTATTAACAGTCATTTTAAACAAAATAGCTAACTAATAAGATTAATAATAAAAAATGTATGAATAAATATCTAAAAATATATTTTTTAACAAATGTATTATTAAAAAAATACATTATATATATATATACATTATATAATGTATACAATATACATTATTTAAAATATTTGTATGTGTGAAAAATAAGTTCAAGATGATAGTCAAGTACACACACAATAAAAATAAGTAATAAAATAGAAAACAGAATATAAACTATTATTATTTTGTGTTTGTGCATATATTCAAATAATTTTAACAGTAATTTAAAGTACAATAGCTAAATGTAAAAAAGTAAGTACAAATGAACAATCTGAAAATATATATTATTTAAAAGATATATAAAAGATGTGTGTGTGTGTGTGAATATATATATATATATATATATATATATATATATATATATATATATATATATATATATATATATATATATATATATACATATTTTAAAATATATATTATTTAAAACATGGAGAATAAGTTCAAGACTGTATATATGTCAAATAAGTAATACAATAGAAAACAGAATAAAAATCTAATAATAGTAATAAAATGTAGTATTATTGTTTTGTGTTAAAGCATATGTAGGAGACTTGTCTTCCTGTTTCAATACTTTTGAATGTCACTTGAATGTCAAAAGAGATTTACTTGTGTCTCACAATACGATACGATACAAAGCCCTCGACCCGAAACAGTTCAGATGATGGCTTTTGTTTCAAACGCTGCTAAAACTCGAAGCGCTCAGAGGTCAACACGACCCCCCGAGAGAACAAGCGCACTGTGAGAGATGAAAGTCTCGTCTCAATCCAGCTGCTCTCACTCCCAACAGCTGGAGCGTGTCCTGTGGAGCCCAGGCCCGAGAGCACAGCCAACAATCAAGCTAGTGTTACAGATGCATGATGGGAAACACCACACACACCCAGTCAGGATACACTCCAAACCCCCGTGTCACATCAAGCTGCTTTAATAAAGAGTTCTGCTTTACTGATGTGCTCTATAGGAAGGTGTAGAGCGACATGAACATGGTGGAGAAAACGCAAAGTGTAATCTGATGATGCATGTTTAGTGACAGATTACATGTAAACAGGATTATGTCATCAGATTCCAAAAATAAAGCCCCTGTAATTAGATTATAAGATTTTTTTTACTAGGGTACTGCTAAGGTGTTGCTTGAAGTGCTTAAAGAAGATCCGGAAAGAGATGCACATCAGCTGTAATAAATAAAGCAGACTCTTACAGGTGTGCTCGTCTTGCCTGCCAGGATACTCCGTGCTTTGGATTTGTTCATGTTGAAGTTTTTCAGGTAGGCCTCGTAGATTTGCTTGGCCAGGGTTTTCTGATCCGCCAGCTGTGGGTCCTCGATCTCTCGTTCTCCCGTTAGGATTTCTGCCTTCAACCTCAGCTTCTCCGACTGTGGCATTCGTCCAAAGCGGATGGCTGTTTACGGGATAGAAACAAGAACCCCAACTTTGAGAAAACACTCAAACGAACATCCCAGTGCAAGACTATCCACTTAATAGTCAACTTTTGCAACTTTTGAAACTGTAAAGGGTCTATTGTGTGCATTTCATCAAAACGTGCTTTTGTAAAATAAAGAAAACAAACAGGATGCACTTCCTGCCATCTCCATCTCTGAGCACAAGACAGCATCACAAAAAGGAACAGACATTCAGTACACTAGCTACTCGCTTCAAAGACGTTAGAAATATATCTATAGAAAGCTTGAAATGTCTACTTTAAAATACTCTCTGATTATGTAATCCGTATTAAAGGTGCATTTCTCTCTAAAGGCGAGACTGCTGTGTCACGACATGGCGAGTAAGCATTGTCAGCTTCCTTCAAAACACTGTTTTATTAATAAATAAATAAAATATCTCCTTGCTATTTTTTCTAACACATTAGTCGTTACTATGGTTGTCAGAAGTACTGATTTAAAGCACATCTGCATGTGCTTGAGTGCACAATAGGTAAAACTTTCTACATCAAAGACGCCCAAAGTTTATATTTAAGTAATCCATTAATATAAACCTGTAATAAGTTCACTACTGGCTTTAGTCAATTACTTTTAGTTGACTTGAAAAAATCTTTAATCAGGGGTAGCACTATGTATAATGCTGCCTTTGTAGGAAGCTCTCTATATTTTGGAACAAAGCTGATATCTGATTTGTGAAGTTTCTACAGTGATATGCGGATAAAATCTGACGTGGTCATTTGTGGTTTGTTCTTTATGCTTTAGTTTCATAACCCTATTGTTGGTGTGGAGAACATAAAAAGTGGACTGTAAGTTGTTTCTGTAAACCTTCACTCTGCTGATTCTCTTGCAAAACAACCACACGCGCTCCTGATCACAGATGATTAATATTTGCTGAAATCCAAGGCCACTATTTGCACATTTTGTCAGATCAGGATGTCTGGTGCCTTAGAAACTTGCCCAGAGGAATTGAGTAACTCAAGTTTAAATCTGGACTCTGTTCAAATGGATTTCATGGTTTCATTGGACAGGCAGAAGTTTTGTTCTAAGTTTTGAAGTGGAGACATTAAACTATTCAGAGAATGGAATTGAAAAATGTATATATTTAGTTGCAAATGTTTTTCGACTCACAGGCCTTCATCAGAACCTCTAAATACAAAGGGCCTCGGATAAATATACAACATATCAGAAATTAGATTTAGCCTGTGGTGCCCATGCAAAACTAATATTTATGATGCTATATTGTTGCTCCAAATGCTTTTAGCATTGTATGCGGTTGTTAGTGTGTTTTGGATAGTTGCTAGGTTGTTTCGTACGGTTTAATAGTATATGGTGCATGCAAATGTGGATATTTTTAAAACATGAATGTAATCCTAATGCAAATGCCATAATCCCCAACAGCCAATAAGCTCCATTGCATGACACACAAATGCATATTAGTGCATTTGTTTTTTGTATCAAAAGCTAATAACCTTTTTTCAGGATTCTTTGAAGTTCAAAAGAACAACATTTAGTTGAAAGATAAATTTTGGTAACATTAGAAATGACTTTGGTGTCACTTTTGATCAAACGGATGCATACTTGCTGACAAAAAGCATGAATTTCTTAAATATTATTGTTTATTTTCAGCAGGATGAAGGGAGTGGTGAAGATCGCCGGTTTTAACTTTCACTGGGATGAGTCAGTCTGAAGCAGATGCCTATTCTAAAGCATTATGTATGCTTATATCAGCTTACGATGTGTGTCATGCTGGAAGATAAACTGCTTTAATAAAGACAAGAATGGAACTAAACTGTTTGTTTAGTAACAGTAGTCTCTTTTCCAAGACAAATTAAAGACACTGTACAATGCTAATTTTAGCAGCTAACCCACATTGCTGAGAGGAATGGAGTTGGGGTGTGTGTTTTCAAGAGTGTACGGTTCAGATTACAGACTTTGAACATAGCACGACTTCAGCGCATGCCTTCGCTGATCATAAAGCCTGCAAAAGATGTGAGGTTCAGCAGGGCTGGACGTGAGTCAGATGACCTTTGACTCCACACTGAAAACAATGCACAGGCCATCAGAGGAAGTCAATGCACTGATATCTCAAGGACAAAACAACCAAACGCTCTCAAGTTACATCATTTAGAACGTTACTGCAACATCAAGTTCACCCCAGAATTGATTTCTCACCATTTGCTCATCTTGTGTTGTTCTAGACCCATACGCTTTTATATTTTCAGTGGAACACAGCAAATATCTGTATATTTGTAATATAAATAAATATATTTTCAGTCTCTGAATTGAGCTTTTCCATTTAATAAGCAAATGGTGACAATGTGGTGTCAAACTACAAACCTAAAGAAACACCATAAAAGTAGTTACACTACTAATGCAATATATTTCAAGACATCTAACAATAGTTTTTTTTGTTGTTGTGAAGAAAAGACTGAAATTTAAACCATGCATTATTTTGCAATTCCTCAAAAAGTTGTTCAGATGGCCAGCATTTATTTTGAACCATTTTATTCATAAAACAATTTTAATTCACAACTTGAAACTGAAACAAAATAAAATGTCAATTAAAATTTTATTAAAATTACATTTTTGCATTAAGCAGACACTTTTATCCAAAGTGACTTACAGTGCATTCAGGCTATCAATTTTGACTTATCATGAATGAATAAATAATTTA
The DNA here is from genome assembly GCF_023724105.1 of Carassius gibelio. Classification (NCBI taxonomy): domain Eukaryota; kingdom Metazoa; phylum Chordata; class Actinopteri; order Cypriniformes; family Cyprinidae; genus Carassius; species Carassius gibelio. Next base: position 684,010 of record NC_068395.1, on the reverse strand, counting down.
ATTTAATAAAAATTTAATTTAATTTATATAATAAATATATACATTTATGTTTATAATTTTTATAATTTAATTATTATTTAATGTAATAATTGAATAAATAAATAGTATTTTTTTACTTATTTTATTTAATCTATTTGTCAAAGCAGTATTTTTTATTTTCAATTAGTTTCACTTTAAGTACTAAAATAACTAAAAATGTATTACATTTATGTAATTAATTTAATAACACGACAAAAGCACACAAAAAAATACTAAAACTTTAAGTAAAATTAAAGTGAAAATAAGAAAACATATATATATATTAAAAATATCACCAATGTAAATATAATAGTACTAAAATAACACCCTAATATAAAAAACCCTAATATAAAATGTATATAATAAATATTATCAACAATAAAAAAATTAAATAATTAAAAATGAATTTTTGGAATTTCTATCAATTTTCTTCTTAACTTATTATATTTAAAATATGTGTACATTATCATGAAGTTATTGTACAGTTGGCAGTGATATATCAAACAACTTTTGGATTGGTCTGTTCTCATAAACCGAGAGATGTGTGCGTTAAAATTAATAAATAAATAAATAAGTGGGAGAATTATTTTTTTTTTTTAGTAAAAAAAATTTTTTTTAGCTAGTAAAACCACTGACTAGCCTCTGCAGATGTTGAAGTTAGATGACAATCAATCAAATTAGCATCATAATTGGGCTTTAGTTTGCCTTACTCACCATTGTGGGACATGCCCACAGACAGGCACTTCTGAAAGCGACAGTATTGGCATTTGTTTCGGTTCTTCTTTAGGATCTTACAGCGGCGTTCACATTTATCGTACTCCAGTTTGAGGCGAATAGTCCGGCGGAAGAAACCCTACAAGAGGCAGAAACAGAAATCAGCTCATTCTGGAAATCACGAACGACACGAATGATGGTGTAACAGTCCCTGGTCACGCCCCCTCATAAGGTTTTACTTATATGCGTATTTTTATAAAACGATATTTTGCGCGATCATCCACACATGCAAAGTTGATTGATAACATAACTGCAATAAAGTAACACCCTAGTTAACAATTACTTGTTTATACAGGATATATTATATTATCTAGGCACTTAAAAGCTAAATAAATGTTAGTAAGATAATGTTTTCTCCTCTTTTCTTTAGTCTTTCTAGTTTATGTGCCTTTTTTAGGTTCGACTTTATACATAGCATTTTAAAATGGCAATTTCTCAAAATAATTCAAATAGATTGCATGTTTACCATCAGCTTCGCTATAGGAACGGCCCATGCAAATCTGATCACACTTTTCGTCTCATACGTACGTAATATACTGTAAACGTGCAACGTTCGTGAACAATTAAAAGAACTGTGCTTCAGTCAGGTTGTGTTCATCCTCATTTGTCCTTGGATCCGTCAAGTTTCTTTTCTTAGAAACACAGCTTCTGCCTTCCAGGCGTGGTGACAGAGATTCAAAATAGGAACAAGCTTGACAATCTGACCTATTTTTAATATTAGGAGTGATCACAATCTTATGATATGCATGGAAATACAGTTATTCTTGCTGGAAATGCATAAAAATTATCTTCCTCTTGACTTGTTATGGACATGCTTCATGTTTTGTGTTGGCTCTTATATTTTAATATAGTAAATGCACAAAATAAACTACCATTTAAAAGTTTGAGGTAAAGTTTTTATTTAAATTTTAATAATATTTTGAATTCAGCAAAGATGCATTCAAAATTGACAGTAAAGACATTTAAAATACATTTTCAAAATAATAATACATTTAATTTATAATGAGCTTTTCTCACACCCAAACAGCTACAGCATAGTAAAAATACAAGTTAAATACACATAATACAGTATAATACAATATAAGGCGACAATATCTATACCCTTTTAGACAATAAGAAGAGCATCGATGTTAGAGCTATTTTAAAAAGTTGTGATGCATCTACAATTTTATTTCCTGCAAACGTTCAGAAAGGATTGGGGAACTGAATGTAACATCAGACTTTGAGCTGATGCTAATTGTCAGTATAGAAATGATACCCAAGACCGTGTTTCCTAATGATTTGCTCCAAAGGAAGAATATTAAAAAAGTAGCGGACCCAAAACCGACCCCTGAGGAACACCATATTGGATCTGGCTAATGTCAGATTTGTTGTTTCCCAGAAAAACAAACTGTGTTCTATTTGCAAGGTAGGATTCTGAAACATTCAAGCACATGAAATACCAAGTGAACTCTTAAGTCTATCAAGCAACTTCATGAAAAATGTATATATGTTTATTTAAATATTGGCAATTACTGGCTGAGAGCCTTTTTTCAGTGTTGCGATGTTCAGCACTCCAACAGTTGTGTCCACTAATTAAATTTTAGAAATAATACTGTTTTTGTGTCACGGAATGAAATGTTAAGAGTAATTTTTTTTGGCGGGAATGTTGTTGTTAACAAAGATAACGTCTATTTGAAAATTAGCTTAAACGTTTTTAGAGATGTGAGCTCCAGGTTGTCAGCGGCCAACAAAACATTAATAATCAAACTTATTTGACAATTAGCCACTGCTGAAACCCAAGCCACATGAAGCCATAAGCTCCAGCTTGATATCAGAGCGTTATTCCCTGGAAAGGAAAATCAGGGCAGTTTCTTAAGGTCATAAATGCATCCAAAGCATGAAATCAAGCGTCTTGCACAATTTGGCGAAGCGCTGAAGACGACCAGCAGTTTGCCAGCAGACTCAAAGTGAAGCCTGGCAAGAATGAACGGGCTGTAAAAACTAATCGCTGTTGCTTCACTCATATTGAGCCATTTTGTCCCTAGAAACACTTCTGTGATTTCGAAAGGGAGATTAGACGGAGAGATAAAGAGAGAGATGGAGAGGAAGAGGAGGAGAGGTCGAGTCGAGGACAGACACGCTGAGAGTGACCGTCCAAATCCACGTGAAATACTTAATTTAATATTAAATCAATACCATTTTATTTAAATACTTAAGTACTTTTTATATAAAACAAGTCATTTTCTAAAGCTTCTAAATATATTTTATTAAATATTTAACGTATACCTTTATTATTTAAGTTTAACAAATGTATGATAATTGTTTTAATTGATCTAATTTTATAAATATAGCTTCAAAACAGAAGCTACAAGGAAATAGACAATACTAAAGAAGAATAAACAAATTTCAAGTAATGAATGCCAAATATCTGAAAGTTTATAGTACTTAATTCTAAAAAAAAAGCTGTAAATGTTTTAATTCAGTCATTTTTTTAAACAAAGCTTCAAAACATGGAAATATTTAAATATTTAATGGTTTTATACAAGTACGCTGTTAAAATAACTACAGATTTATAATTGTTTTCATTCAATAAATATCTTCGAAACACAGACTACAAGTAAATAGTTACTAATAAAGAATAACACATAAATATATAATAATGAATTGATTATTATTATTCTTATTATGAATGAATTTGCAAGAGAAAAAATACACAACCATAAAGATAAAACAATTTACGGAAATATATGAAAGATGTGATCATCAGTTTGATCAATATTCATGAATGATATTTACACTTTGGGTATAATTTTTTAATATCAGGTATACCTGAAAATATTCTGAAAATAAATTATAAGATTCCACTTTGTCATCATCGATTTCTAAATACAATAATAATAATAATAAAAATAATAAAATATCAACATCAATAAAAAAATAATGTTAGTATTGACGTTGATAACAATAAATATAATTTGAATTATTGTTATAATAAGTCATGGCATTAATAATAATAATTATTATTATTGCACATATAAAGTTTTGATTGATAGATCAACACCAAAACATCAATTATGCATATTATCAGGAACATTTTTTATAATAATAATAAAAACAATAAAACTATTATTATAAATGATTACATATACATATTAAGTTTGATAAATGTAGTCTAATGATTAGTACAAATTGTATTATTATTATTATTATTATTATTGAGGTAGTCTAAAAAATATTTAAAATGAAACAAATAATAAAAATAAAAAAACATTAAAATATTGGATCAGGTAAATATTAACATATATATATATATTAGGGCCGGGACTTTAACGCGTTAATTGAGATTAATTAATTACAGAAAAAATAACGCGTTAACTAAGATTAATTAATTACAGAAAAAAAATTCCCGCATTTTTAATAACTTATTTTTGCACCGCGGAACGTTTCTCACTGGATGAGTTTCGGCGGACCGATTATACTGAAGCACCAACTAGCGTTCGCAACTTCACATATCACCGCAGCACATGATCGAACCTCAAGTATCACCTCAACGCAAAACATATAGCAGCTAGCGTGGACTTTACACTTTATGTTGAACTATGTATTATTTTGTTGGTGCAACAGTTTATCTTGAACTCTTTATTGTTTTGGCCAAGGTTATTGAGAGTTGGACTTAGTATGTTATGGCCTCTGAAGCAACAGAGAGATGTTTTCTAATAGTCGGTGTTTCCAATGTTCTGAATGTACTTGATAGTATTGTGTTTTACTTAAAAAACAAATTCCAGAACCTATAAGCTTCCTGAATTTCTGAAATGTACTATTTCTAAATTGTTTCTAAATATGCTATTGCTACACTTAATGGCAAAAATTGCACTGGTCTGCTAGACTTGGTTGAACAAAAATAAACAATATTTTGTTGCTTAAGCTTATGTATTCAGTCATTATTCAATGGTATACTATAAATCCATGTGAAAAAAAATTACTTCTCACTATTCCCAGGTCAAATATTTATATGCGATTAAAATACGATTAATTTCAATTAATTAATTACAAAGCCTCTAATTAATTAGATTAATTTTTTTAATCGAGTCCCGGCCCTAATATATATATATATATATATATATTTTTTTTTTAATAAACAAATAAATAAACACACAAGCAAATAACAAATTAATAATTACATATTATCGTTTAAATGATGTTGTCTAGTGATTCTTTAAAAAGCTAAAACTAAATTACAATATTAATCACTTGATTAAATAATGATTTAACGGTCCGTCTGGCCTTTAAGTTCATAAATACAGTAGTCTACAAACGTAAACACACTGTGATAAGAAAACACAGCTATGCTTTTTTATAATGACTAATGTGTGCAGACAACAGATGCTCCTCTAGACACAGATATGTGAGCAAAACGTCCTTAATGAGCTTAAATGAGGCCAGCGAGGCCAATGTGTGTGTCCTGGGGCTTGACCAGGCCAACAGTGTGTGTGAGAGATCCTCTATCCTTCATAGATTTACACACATGCTCATTCAGTCTTCAGTCTCTGTGAATAACGCCAGTGTTCAGGTGTTATCTACAGGCCTTAAAGGGCCAGCAGCGGAAGCCTGGCTCTCACCTTGCAGCCCTCACACGCGTGAACTCCGTAGTGATATCCTGACGCCCGGTCCGAACACACGCGACACTCCAGGGTCAGAGAGCTGGAGCTGAACTCGTCCTGACCCGCCGGGCCACCGTACCCCCCCGACGACGGGCTGGACGCCGGAGTCAGTGCATCTACACAAGAGAGCAACTTAAAGATGAGAGTCCTGATCGAGAAACTATTAGAAAATCACTTAATATTATTGAACATAATCGGTTTTAATTGATGTATTCGAATGATTCTTTAAAAGACAAACAACATCAAAACATCAGTTCTGCATATTAGTTAATAATAAAGTCATCACATAATCTAATAATAAATGGAAACACTTCACTTTGCTCTCAGACGGTAAATACAAATGAAATTATACGCTGCATGAAAAGTAAATGCCCACAACATTTTCTATGCAATTACATGAATGCAAAAAAATTTTTATTTTATAATATTAAAACATTTTTATTAGCTATATTACTTTCAAATGATTTTTAATCAGCATTTTTGCTGTTTTCCAAAAAAAAAAAAAAAAATTAAGCTTCCATAAAACAACAATAAAATAAAATTTCCGTATATTAGTTATCAAATTAATATTCTGGTAAAACTTTATTTTATTAATAACAATAATTAATAAATAATAATGCATATTATAATATTATTTAACATTGTAAATATTACATTTTGATTTATGTGCTAATGATTATTAAAGAATAAAAATAAAACAACACTAAAACATCAGTTATATATATTAGTTATAAGGTAAATGCTCTACTAATATATGAAAATATCCCACTTTGCAATAACTTTAATTGTAATATAATAATTTTTTTTTCTGTATTATTATAGTATTATTACTTTTATTATACATTTTTCTAATTATTATTATTATTATTATTGCTGTTATTTATTATATATAAAATATAACAATTACTTTCTGAACTGTTTTAATTTTGTTAAATGAAATAAATAAATAATAATAGCAGCTATTGTACATATTACTTTTTGACTGATGTAGTCTAATGATTATAAAAAATAAAAAATAAAAATCTGAATATTGAAGAAAAAAAGCCACACTTTCTTTTGGATATTTCCTGCATACATTTTCAGTTTTTATCCTATTAGCAAACTGTGTATTTAATTTTTTTAACATTTTTTACATTGCATTGCTTACAGTATGTCAACAGAGCATTCATATCTGCGTTTGCTTACTTGTGTGGAGTGTTTTTGGCTTATTACAGGACAATGCAAACCATGCAATGCAACCGGCACCTCAGGCTTTTAATTGTCTGCATGTACTCGAGTGACAGATCGTGTACCTAACGCAGTGGAGCTCTCTGATCCGGAGCCCAGACACGACGACTGGTTCTCGGTCACCTCCAAGCTGCCGAGAGCGTCCTCCTCCATGGACTGAAGGTCTTTAATTCCCCCGATGAAGTCCAGCTCGCAGTGGTCCAGCGGCGACGGAGGGCTGTAGAGCTTCTCCATGTCCATCATGTTGATCCACAGCAGAACCGATCACACATCAGCCTGACAGCACAGGAGATATCTGTCACACACAGCGTCTGTAACTGTTGCACATTTGTAACATTTGTATATTTTAAATTAGCTTTTATTTTTGAATTGTATTTTTGTTTTAGTATTTTGGTCATGTGCTTTTAACATATCTATTTTGTTGTAATATCAGTATTTTTATTTTGTAATAAATAAATTTTGTAATTAAAGGTTTATATTTAATATTAATATATATTTATTAATTTTAATATTATATTTATATTTAGCAATTTTATCATTACTAATTTTACATATATATATATATATATATATATATATATATATATATATATATATATATATATATATATATATATATATATAATTTTTTTTTATTCAGCTTTCATTTACTTTTATTTCAGTTTGAATGAGTAATTTTAATATCAAAACATAAACTTATGTTATTTAATTTAGTTGCCAAGACAAAATTTCACAAGAATGTTAAAATTAATTAAATTATTATTTATTTATTTTTTACAATAGTTACAGTCCCGCACCAGTTTTATTTTATATTTTAATTATTACATATTAGCTTTTATCTTTATACTTTCATTTTACAATTTAAGTTTTAGTATTTTGGTTATGTGCTTTTTAAATATATACTTCATCTAAAATCCATCATCTTCATTTCTAATTTCTCAGTTCTCAGTAATTTAATTATCTCAATTTAAACTTACTTTAATTCATTAAGTTGCTATGATAAAATTTCAAATTTTTTATCTAATATCTATATTTTATTCCAGTTTCACTTAAAGTAATGAAATGATTATTAATAGTTTTAGTGAACAACAACAGCGTCATAAAGCATTTTTAAAACCACTTACAAATCACAGCATCACTGTTTAATTGCAGCACAACATAAAACAGCTCGTCAGATAGTAACCCTAATAAAAGCTTTGTATCCTCTGCCAGCCCTCACTATATATGTGTGTGATATATAAGCAAAACTGGTTAAATTCACCCAAAATAGCCTCATCTAAAGGTCTGTGTAGTGTCTATAGTGCAGGCCCAAGAATAAATGGTATTTCCATTGTATGTTTTGCATCTAAACACAGAGATGTAGACTAAAGGAAAAGCTGAGATTGAGGAATCTGGAAGAGACAGTCATGCTCGATCATCTGTGACAGAAACAGACAGACAGAAAGACAGAGAGAAACTCATTCACTCACACTGAAGAGCGACAGCAAGAAAGAGGGAAAACTCTCTGAAGATGGGAAACAGTGAGCCAGACGAGGACAAATAGAGCAGATCATTGTGTGTCTGTCCAGGGTCAGAGAGGGACACTGCGCTCAGTCAGAGACATTCACGGTCATCCACCAGCAACGAGCTCACAGATCGACACAAATCTTACCAACATGTGTCAAAAATCAACTCAAAAGAAGTAAAGTACGAGCAGATTCAGGGTACCTGTAGTTATAAAAACATATTTTACGCAAAAACAGACAACAAGACCTTTTAAATGACGTCTGAATATTGTGTTTCTCTGTGAATAAGTCCGCATGAAGCTCATTAAAATATAAAGAAATATAAGATAGATAGATAGATAGATAGATAGATAGATAGATAGATAGATAGATAGATCATCAATATTGTACACCTTCATTTGATTACCATCATTTTTCATTATAAATTTGTGTGAAATCTTTAATCCAGAATAATGTCAACACAATTTATGAAAGCATTTCACATTATTCTAAAATGCTAATAAATGATTAATTCCTTAAATTGTATACATAAATTAATTTAGACATTGATTATTACAATTTAAATAATCTATAAAACAAAATGAATTTAAAAAAATGAAATGGAAAACAGAATTTGAAAAAAAAAAAAATGGAAAAAATAGAACCGATTTAAAAGATCCCTGAAATGTATATATATAAATAATTGTTATATTGTATCAGTTCAATGTGTTTTTTTTTTTTTTTTTTTTTTTTATAATGATAATGTAACCATTAAAATAGAACTCATAACAATTTAAACAGGAAAAAAAACACACAATTTCGTAAAAAAATATAAAACAAAGCAACATTTCATAATCCATGGGCCGTGAAAGATGGTAAAATGTTCTTTCCATCGTAACACATAGTCCAGGTGGAGACTTAAAGTGAATAAAACCTGTGACCAATCCTATCTTGCATGGCAACAGTTGCCGGGGTCCATACTGTTTCTTGGAATGGAGTGCTTCCAATAAAATAATAAAAATACTTATAATATATGCATGTAATCTTAAAGGTAGAAAAGCAATATAGCAGCAATACTCAGCCATATATAATAACAATAATAAGTACTAAAATACATCTAAAAATCTTTATACAAGCAATGAAATATTGATGCAATATGTGCAGAAAAATATATAAATTATGCTGTATATAACTGTATATAACTGTAATTAGCATATATATGTGTGACTGCTTCAGCCCGAGTCTAGATTATTTTTTACAACATTAATGTTACTTTATTAGATACTATTATAATATTACTTCTAAATATATACTATTATTTAGTCTTATATTACACTTTCATTGTAGTTGTGTATGTATTATATACAGTATTTATAAAAATACTGTTTGTTTTCATAGGAATACAAATTTGTAAAAACTATTTTAATTATCTCAGTACATCAATTTAAACTAAATGAAAATAAGAAACATTTCCTTGTCAACTAGATGAAACAAAAGAAGTTTTTTATTATACATTTTATTTTATTTAAGGTTTTTTATGGTTTTAGTTTAAGTTCACTATATTCAATGCACAAGATCAAGGAAAATTACGCTGTTTTAATGACGCAATCTCTTTAAATAGCAATAAACACAAATATGTTTATTATTTGTTCACAACAAATATGAGGACTTAGTTATGAGTTATGGATTAGCTATTAGCTTTAGGACAGACGGCCAAGGACGATCTTAGTGAATCAATGACAACGCTTGCCTACAACATTATTAACAGAGCGGATTAAAGCCGAGTTATAGAGCGTCACCGAGAGTAATACGTAACGCACACTTACAGTCTGTGTGAATAAACCTCCTGGAAGTCATTAATGTAAGTTCAATCAAAGAGCACTAGCTAAATATCAGCTAATAACCCAAAACAAGCTTCATTCCCAATAGGATTAATGTCAGAACAACATGTGCAAAACCACAACAAAACCACACCTCCCTCTTGAGTTTATACACGTGATCTGATTAGTGTTTGTGTGACTTTATGCACGGAAAGTACTAATCGTCCAGAAGGGCTCAGTGGCGAATGCTTCACGTGCCTGCCTTTCGTGTTTTGTTTCAAGTTGCAATTCAACACACGCTGTGACCTCCAGCATGGGTTGGGGGTGGATGAGGGACAAAACCCAGTGACATCAGGATAGCACACTTCTCACGGTCACATTTTCCATGTGGAAGTGTGCAGATCTGAAAGCCACAAGTCATTCTTAGACAGTTTAAAAGTGCTGAAACGACTGAAAAGTGGAATCAGGTCACATGGACATTAGAAATCACTAAATTGCTTGTGTTCAGTGATGGACCAGTGTTTTAATTTGAATAGGTTAATGCAATAGTTCTCTACATAGCACGAATTCAAAGTATAGATGGGCATTTTTTTTAAATGTTGTATTTCAATATTTGGGCTCATTAAAAAAAAGAATATTCAAATGTCTTTGAATAGGGTTTAAAGAGAAAGATGTTGTTTTATAATCAAGTTTTTGTAAGTATTGCTGAACAAGCTTATAATTAGACATTATACACAACAATGTTCTACAACAACATTACGTTATATCTCAAGAGTTTATTTTAGTTTCAAATGTGTGTAAAAAAAATTATATATATATATATAATTAAGTCTATTTTGATTTGGCCAAGGAAGCAAGCCACTCATAACACCCCATCAACCGCCCAGCAGCCAATCATAACACCCCATCAAATGCCCAGCAGCCAATCATAACACCCCATCAACCGCCCAGCAGCCAATCATAACACCCCATCAACCGCCCAGCAGCCAATCATAACACCCCATCAACCGCCCAGCAGCCAATCATAACACCCCATCAACCGCCCAGCAGCCAATCATAACACCCCATCAACCGCCCAGCAGCCAATCATAACACCCCATCAACCGCCCAGCAGCCAATAACACCCCATCAACCACCCAGCAGCCAATCATAACACCCCATCAACCGCCCAGCAGCCAACCATAACACCCCATCAACCGCACAGCAGCCAATCATAACACCCCATCAACCGCCCAGCAGCCAATAACACCCCATCAACCGCCCAGCAGCCAATCATAACACTCCATCAACTGCACAGCAGCAAATAATTACACCCCATCAACCGCCCAGCAGCCAATCATAACACCCCATCAACCACCCAGCAGCCAATCATAACACCCCATCAACTGCCCAGCAGCCAATAACACCCCATCAACCGCACAGCAGCCAATAATTACACCCCATCAACCGCCCAGCAGCCAATCATAACACCCCATCAACCGCCCAGCAGCCAATAACACCCCATCAACCGCCCAGCAGCCAATCATAACACCCCATCAACCGCCCAGCAGCCAATAACACCCCATCAACCGCCCATCTACCGCCCAGCAGCCAATAACAACCCATCAACCGCCCAGCAGCCAATCATAACACCCCATCAACCGCCCAGCAGCCAATAACACCCCATCAACCGCCCAGCAGCCAATCATAACACCCCATCAACCGCCCAGCAGCCAATCATAACACCCCATCAACCGCCCAGCAGCGGTTGATGGGGTAATAAATGCAGAAAATGTAATAAATGCAGAAAATTTTGGCGCTTGGTGCATATTTATATATGTTATGTAATATATGAACCGAAACAGTTGAAAATTAAAATACCTGCGTAACAGTAAATTGGATCTATGTGGCTCTTAAAGTGACAGCACCCTAATATTCCTGCTGCTGACAGTTTATTTGCTTAATATTAATAAAACAACAAAAGAGAAAATCACTTGACTGAAGAACGTTTGTAGCTTTAATAAGAAACAAAGGAAGATTAATTCTCACAGTGAAGACTTTTATTTTACATTCAATAAACCCCACAAAGGCACAGATGGTTTTAGTCCTTGCCACATGCGTCGGGAGTCATTTAGCTGGAAATGTGACTCTATGCGTTCCCTGTGTCTGTGTTTGGCGGCTCTTACTGCGCGCCGGAGAGCATAGCACGATGCTTTGCTCGCTCATGTTTCCTGATAGAAGACCGGCGTTGTAAGCAGCATTGCGTTTGTTTACTGCTGCACGAATTGATCTGTCCACCCACGGTTTCTGATTTGAGAAGGTCCTTATAGTTATTGTATCCGTAGCTTGTTCAGCTAGCGTGTTTACAAAGCTTAATGCTACATCCGTGAACTCGCTGACGTCAGATGAACTTGCGCGAAACATGTCCCAGTCTACGTCATCAAGAGCCGCCTGTAGCATGACTTCTGATTGGGCGGACCATCGCGCCAAAGCACAGGAAGTGACATTTAAAAGCTTCCTGTATTGGCTTAAACTGAATTTCCCCTCAGGGATCAATTAAGAAAGTCTGTCTTTTCAACTGTCAGCGGTATACAGATACCTGAGTAAACTAAAATGTGGATTTCTATATTTTCAACAGGTGTCTTCAAACTCAATGTGCTGATGCTGCAATAAATGCACTATATATATATATATGTGTGTGTGTGTTTGTGTACAAACACATGCATGGTTGTGTTTTGACAGAGCGATAAACTCAGTATGAAAATGAGGAAGAAGCAATCTGTGTACTTTTGTGTTTGCATGTGCATGATTGCACAAGAATTTCCTGAAAAATGGACAGAAATTAACATTTTCTCATTATTAAATAAATAATCATAAATCATTCATGACTCAATATATTAATTATTTTCACTATAATTACTATAAAGATTTCTGGAGTCAAGTGATTTTAACTTTGTGAGGAACTTGCCCAAATTTAAGTCATTATTGGTGGAAAATCTTTTTCTCAAATCTTTTTAATCATCATGACCATTTTTTTTTTTTGGAAACCAATGCTCAAACGTTTGGCCTGACATCTCCTCTTTGGTTTTTGAAAACTCAGAAATCCTGATGATAATATCATATAACTTTTTATAAATAGAACACACATTACCATTGGGGTCGACTAGATTTTTGTGATGATTTTGGAAGAAGTCTCTTCTGCTCACCAAGGCTGTATTTATTTGATTAAAAATACAATAAAAACTGCAAAATTGTAATATATTATTAAAATTTAAAATAACCATTTTCTGTGTGAGTCTCTGTTAAACTGTAATTTATTTCTGTGATGTACAGCTGTATTTCCAGCATCATTCCTCCAGTCTTCAGTGTCACATGATCTTCAGAAACAAGAAAAATTTCTGATTATTATCAATGTTGAAAATCAGATGTGTTGCTTCAAACAGGATTCACAGATGAACAGAAAGTTCAAAAGAACAGCATTCATTTGAAATAGCATTATAAATGTCTTTACTGTCACTTTAATGCATCCGAACCTTCGAAGTGTTTGAAAGACGTTAAGACGTTGATGTTAACATTAAAGGAGACACAGTCAAGTGGTTAGGACAGAAAAACTGTACAGTCCAACCTGAAAATCCTGTTTAAGGAAACCAAACAGCGGGGGAACATTCCCCTTCTCTCACTGAGTAACGAAGCAAGAATGGTCTGATTAACAGTCTCAGATTTCTAACGAGTCGGACGAAGACCCCGAGAGACCGAGCGCGCTGCATTACGTTGCATCTCATGCAAGAGCTTAAAAATCATACGCAATTCTGTTGCATGGAAAACACAATGTGGGTGAGTAAATAATCAGGGAATCTCAACCGTATTTTCTGTAAATACAGTTTGCAGTTACACAACACTTAAATACTCCACAGATGTCACGACTGATACAACAGATCAACACAACTATGAAAACACAAGGTGAACGCCAAGACCCTCGCAGAACGACTGGTTATGCAACTTCATGGGGGTTGGTTTGAGTAACTCAAGCACGGGCCCCGCAGCGAGAATAGGGCCGTCTGGTTTGTGTCCAAGGGCCTGACGCATTGCACTTTACAACTTAAGGTGTAGCAGATACAAATAATGCAGCATGTTGGAAACACCGCAATTACCAGTTTCTGATCTGCTCACGTCTTTGTCAAACTCCACATAAAGTAACTGCTAATAAGAAACGTGCTAGTTTTCAAGAAGCTTAGTACTATTTTTTGCTTTAAGTCTTGAATGAGGAATAAACAGAACAATTAAACTATATGCAAACTACTAAACACCAACGTGAACTTTAAATCCCAGTAAGGGTGTAAAATTAAAGTAGTCCGAAATAAAATACAAGTACAGTGTAAAAATAAAAATAATTACAATTGTATAAATATATATATATATTACGTTTATTAAATGTCTTAATATTGTTATAGTAAGGTTTAATATATATTCTTACAGAAAAATAAATAAAACCTTACTATAACGTCAATAAGATATTTAAAAAAAATAAAAATAAACGTAATTCAAATACCTTTTGACGTCACATGATTTGACACGATGAGGAACAAACACAAATTTAAGTCATTATTTATTTTATTAATTTTTTTCTGTTAAAATGCAATTCTCATGAGTCATGACTAAACCTGTTGGCTTTGCTCATGCAGGCTATAACAACATTTAAAAAAAAATAATAATAAAAAATATGCTAATTTTGTTACATTTTTGATGTTCCTGGTCAAAAACTAGCCTACAAATAAATAAATTAGAAATATCATGCAATGCTGTGTTATTACCAAATATCAGATTTTGTATTAACTTGCTTTCTTGCAACGAGCAAGTTTTTATATTTCTTTTTGTAACTGACTTGATCTTGGATCCTGATCCTGAATGGAACCTCACTGATTTGAGTTTTTTTGAATGAACTAAAACTATTCAAAAATAATATCTTTTCTTTTCTCTCTAAAACTGAAGAGAATATAGACTGCTACGGTTGAGTCCCGATTTAATTGCATCCTGAAGAACGGGCTGTGCAACCCAACCCAGATTCCTACAATCAGAGAATAATTGTGAGTCATTATAAACTGAGACGGACAACATTAATGAAGCTGATGAATCTGAGACAGATCTGGGTCAAATTACAGCGAGCCGCATGCTTTAACGTGCACACATCCGCTGTCGAAACGACTTTCTTTCTTTCATTTAATTTGGGTTAAAATAAAAAAAATCACTTATAATGAGACCAAAGACACGATAATGATAGCGATTACCTGTGAGATGTGTTTCTAAAGTCTAATGAATCAGTCCATGGCCATTTATCACGCAATAAACTCTTTATTGCAGCTCTGCAGACACATTAAAAGCATAAGCAATCTGTCAGATAACACTGCAACCGGCTTTTCCTGTTGAACGTTGCAGTAAACACACGCTGAGATGGTCTTATCTTCAGCTGATGCATGATGTAACAGGTTGTGTATTAATGATGATTATTCCACAGGAATCTGAACCTATCAAGTTCATATAGTCGTATTATTTACATAATATTACAAGGTAGTCAAAGAATACAACTATACTGAAAAATCTAATTTACAGAGAAAATTTCATTTAGGAATCGCTAGTAAGTTTCAGAATGAATTACAAAGGAATGGCAAGTAACATTCAATTCATTTTGAAGTAAAGTGTTATTTGTGTCATGCCTTTCATTAATATTTTGATTTTTTTTTTTATTATTATTATTTTGTATATTTTCTGATTTATTTTTAATTTGAGTTAAATGTTTAGTAATCTTATTGTGTTTCTTAATGTAAAAAAAAAAAAAAAAAAAAACGTAATATTTTTTTTCCCTAAAAAAAAAAACATTAGGTAGGTGATCTTATATTTTATTTTTTAAATGCTATTTATTTAAAATAATGAAAATGTTTTTTTGTGGTTTTAGTTAAAGACTGTAAGATGCACTCCAATAATCTTTGTTTTATTTAAAGCTTTGTGTGTATATATATATATATATATATATATATATATATATATTGTGTAATCATATTTGAAATAGACTACACAGTATATATGCGAAAGTATAATTAATATTGATTTTATGTTTGTTTGTTTGTTATGTCATTAACATTCAATTAAACACAGATTAACATACACATTTAAACTGTCTTGTTTAAGTTTCTACTAATATTAATAATTAATTCATTACTAATATAAAGTTTATAGCACTCCATAGTAGTCAACAACACATAGCATTGTATTAACAACATTGTAATTACCCACAATTCCAGATGAATACTCAAACAGTGATAATAAAACATAAAATGTACACACAGTAACTTTATACACCTGTGATATTACATAACTCTCTTTCACCACAGGAGCAAACATCTCCAGACTGCTATCATGTCAACAAAACCATCTGATGTGCTCGGAAAAGCCTGGTTAGTGTCAATAAATCTACAACCACATGATCAGAAACTATCACAACCAGAAAACCATCAGCCTTTAATAACACTGGGACTAAAATCCTGCGCAGGAATATAATACTCTATTAAAAGCACTTAAGACATAGGAAAAAATAATTCAATAAGTATAGTATACGAAGAAAAATAAATACATATAATATGAATAAATATAATGTAAGAAATCAAATAAATAATATTAATAAAACTCTATATGGTATATAATTTTATAATATACATTTTAATAAATATATATGAATATAAAAGTAATGTGATGTATCATATAATAAAATATATATAACAATAAATATAAGAAATCAAAAAATCTAATCGATTAAAAGATAAGATTCAATGAAAAGAATTAAAGTAACAAAAGAAAAAATATATAATATTAATAAAATATAATATATACTTTTATATATATTATATTTTTTATATTTTTTTTTATAATAAAATCATATAACAATATATATTAAAACTAATAATAATAATTAACGCATATTTACATTTAAGTAAAGAAATAGTAAAACATTTTATTATTATTACTTGTATATTCATAAAACAAAACGTAGAATGAAATATAATAAAATATACAACAATAAATATTAGAAAATGCGTCTAAATAATTAGATTAAAACAGAGTAATAGAGCAAACTATAATAGAAAATAGACAGTTGAATAAAACGCTGAAAAAACAACACGATAATAGATTAGAATAGAACAGAATTTAAGAGAATAGAACACAACAGAATAGACTAGACAGGAATATAACAGAACAGAATAAAATAGACTAGAAGAGAATAGAATAGAACTGAACAGAACAGAATAGACTATAATATAATAGAACAGAAAAGGATTTAACAGAATAGACTAGAGTAGAGTAGAGTAGAGTAGAATAGAGTACAATAAAATAGACTAGAATAGAACAGAACAGAATATACTATAATATAATAGAATACAACAGAACAGAACATACTAGAATAGAACTGAACTGAAAAGACTAGATTAGAATAGAGTAGAATAAAATAGACTAGAATAGAACTGAACAGAATAGACTAGAACAGAATAGAACAGAAACAGAATGGAACAGAACAGACTAGACTACAACAGAACAGAACTGAACAGAATAGAATAGAATAGAATAGAACTGAATAGACAAGAATAGAATAGAAAAGAACTGGACTGATTAGACTAGAGTAGAATAAAATAGAATAGAACATAATATAATAGAATAGACTAGAATAGAATAGAACTGAATAGACAAGAATAGAATAGAAAAGAACTGGACTGGCTAGACTAGATAGAATAGAATAGAATAGAATCGAGCAGTAAGAGCGAGCGCAGGATCTTCACTCCACACAACAACACAAACACCGAGTCACCTTTAACTGCGGCAGCCAGCGCGCGTCAAACATCGCGTCTCGGGGCGTCAGTGATCCGGTGGCGGTGCTGTCAGCGCGATCATTGCAGCGGAACAGAATTTATATCATTTCAATGTAAAACTAAACTCCGCCGACGCGCGTCGCAACTCCGCCGCTGTCAAACTGCAGCCGCAGCTCTCGCGCGCCGCCCGGAAACGGCGTCATGACGCACAAGCGATCACGCGGACGCACGAACACACCCCCCCAGACACACCTCAGCGCTCGGCCAATCAGAGCGCGGGACGCCCCGGTCAGCTCGCGAAGAGAGGAGATGGTCAGACAGGGGACACAGTCTGTGCCACACACTGTACACTCAGCATCCGGTGAGATTAAACTGTGACAGTAATACACAAGGAGAGAAGAAACACAAGACACATTTTTGTGACAATTTATTGTGAAGAGGAAAACCCCTTGAGATGTAACACCTCTTTTTATAGGGGACCTCAAAAAAAAAAAAAAAAAAAATACATACTTCACATACATACATAGCCTACATACTAACAAAACAAAGACAAAAGCTCTCCATCACATCAAAACCACCCATTTCATCTCCAATTCATCCTGCAAAACACTTGCAACTGGTATCCAAATGATTAAGAAGAGACATATTAAACTGGCAGAAGGAGGAAATTGATCTAAAAGACTAAAGCATTCCAATCAGAAGGGGCTTTAAATTTAAATGCTCTCCTCCCACTTTCCTTGGATATCTTTGGTACAGAAAAGAAAAGAAAAGATGCAAATGCAATGCAAATATTCATCAGACCTACATACAAAATGCTATTTTAATTCCGTACATTTTTCATCCTGAATATATATATATATATATATATATATATATATATATATGTGTGTGTGTGTGTGTGTGTGTGTGTGTATCATTTTACTTCTTTTTCATTATTTTTCTATTAAAACGAAAAACATCTTGAGATGAGGCAAGCCGTCAGATTGGCAGAAAACTGCGTCTCATCCAACTTAAAAACTCTTTCCATTGCAAAAGCACTTTGAGGAGAGACACGGGGCTTATGTTGTGAAATCCTCCAGACATCAGTCTTTGGCTTGCACTGGTATTGCCCAGGGGAGGAGATGGGGCAGATTTCAGCAGAGCAGTGAAGGTGAGGTCCTCTTCAGGACGACTGGTCAGGGACTCTGGAGAACTGGACGCCTCCCAACATCTGCTTATCCTTTATATACAGCCATTTGGATATTGATATAAACACATAAAACATGCTCATTGTTCTGTGTATCACTAAACATGATTCTCACACAGTCAAAATGCATCTTTGTACAGGAATTTTACACTAAAATCTGGTGTAGATTTTCACTTCGAAAGTGCTAGTAAATTTCAAAATTCATGGAATATCTCAACCAAAAATGACAATTTACTAAAAGTATCTTCATCCTCATGTCATCTAAGATGTAGATGAGTTTGTTTCTTCATCAGATTAGGAGAAATATAGCATTGCATTACTTGCTCACCAATGGATGTGAATGGGTGCCGTCAGAATGAGAGTCTGATAAAAACATCACAATAATCCACAGCACTCCAGTCCATCAGTGAACATCTGGAGAAGACAAAAGATGAAACACATCTAGCATTAAAATGATTTTAACTCAAATACATAGTCTATAATCCAGAATAACACTTCCTCCAGTGAAAAAAGTGTTGTGGCCTGAATCAGGAGAGAAATCTGCACAGATCAAGCAGCATAAACTAAATATGAGTTACGTCTAAAAAGAACGTCTTAATGCTGGATGTGTTTCATCTTTTGTCTTCTGTGATTTGTAAATAATACAATTTATTCTTTCAGTTTTTTAAGTAGGCCTATTAGCTAATAATAATAGTTAATTAAAAAACACAGAAACTGTCTACAACTCAACAAAGTAAAAGTTTGGTCTAACTCAAAGAAATTATGTAAGAAATTGCACAGTAAAATATTCTTAAAAAAGATATACTAAAACATTATTTTAAAGGAATATCACACAAGGTTTCATAGAAGTTTTAATTTAAACTTGCCAAAACAATAACACCATATTTTTCAGAAACAATTTCTAAAAGTACATTTGTATTTGTGCCTATAATGTTTATTTATTTATGATTATTGTCAGCTAATAAAAGCTATGCTTCAGGACCATATTCATATAACATCTAAGGCTAAATGTAGCTCTTGACTGGTTGAGTTAGATGATGATTAACACTAAACTGTAGAAAAAGCTGTTAAAATCTTGTGTTTCTTATAATAAATTGACATATTGATAACACTGAATCTTTTATAATGCTCTTAATGACATGTGGATGCATACTGTATGCATTAGTGAGTGTGTGGTGCTTATGGGGTATGGTCACTTATTCCTTATATGAACTGTTTCTAATGCAAGACATTGATTGCATGAGATTAAGTTTGTAAATGATAGCCTGTGTCCTTTTGTAGTGTGCACATATATTTATCATCAATCTGTGATAACTGTGACTAAATTCAGTACATATACGTCTGCCGTATGTTGCCACCCCTCAAAAATTCCTGCCCCTTCTCACCACCCCATCAATATTTTTCTAGATCCGCCCCTGCCTGAGGATGAGCATATTTTCAGCAAATTTTAATGTTTTGTTAAACAATTATTTTATTTTTCACCTTTATCAAAAGGTAAACCATAATAAGATGAACCCAAAATCAAGTGAAGAATAACATGCAAGTGTTTCAGCAGCGGAAAACCTTTAGAGTCGTTTAGGAAGCTTGCACAATAATTACTGAAATGAAGCATCAGAGAATAGTCATGTAAGAGACACAAAACAAACCTCCTGGACATTGAGTGTGCTAAATGCTGAAGTAATAGCCCTTGCATAACATATGGTGAAAACACTGAGGTCTTCTCTGAAAGGACAATCAATCACATCTGAAATGTTTCCTAACAAAAGATCTTCTGATGGAGACTTTGGTCGGGACAAGAGAACAATGTAATGCAGTGTTTAATTAAAAGTGCCCACGGTAAGAACTAAGATAATATTTGCACATTATTTAATATTTTCTGTCTAATATAAATAGTGTTATCAACACTTAGAGGTACAACATTTTAAATACATGTGACAACTTGCCCCAACATTATGAGAAATACCTTTGAGAACACATTATATACTGTGTTTTATTGTTTTCACCTGTTACTAAACAGATATTTCTAAATATTATCATATTGGAAATGTAGAATTATAACTAAAATTATATCTATCTATCTATATATATATATATATATATATATATATATATATATATATATATATATGTATGTGTGTGTGTGTGTGTGTGTCATTTAATTTTATACATTTAATTTATTTTAATTATTTTTTATTCATTTATAAAAGGTTTGAAAATTACATATCAACAGTAATCATAACGTAGTGATAAAAAAAATCAAATACACATAAACATTTACCCAATAGATGCATGTGCAAAAAAAAAAAAAAAAAAAAAACAAAAAAAAAAAATATATATATATATATATATAGAAAACGTCAATAGAATAATTAGAATGAATGATGATTATATGTACATTTCAAAGATACTGTTTTGTCTCGTGGTTGTCTGCACTGCATCAGAATGACCGGTAGATGGCGCCATGTGTCTGTATGAGGTTATGATGACGTGTTGGCTAATAAATATCATATCTCAGCAGTTTTCCATATGATTCAACGCCATTTTGCAGAAAATCAGAAATATTGCAAAGCCTTACTGTTTGTGTGGCAGTCAGGAAATAATGTGATTCGATGAGCAAAAACAGAAAGTGTAATCATAATTCAGTTATTATGTTCTTTTACTGTGTGTGAGACGTCATTTATTGTTCAGTCTTTTTTTCCTCAGGCAATGTGAAATAATACACAAGAAGACATTTATTAACAGTTTTATTGCAGATAACAGATACATTTAGAAATATTATCTCTTAATTGATACACTACGTGAAGATATTGCTGAATTATTTTTTCATATTTTTTTTTATCTGCTAGAAAGTTTAAGCAATATCCTTCCAAAATAACAGAAGATATAACATATTTCCTGTTGAAACAGGAAGTAGTTTTTTTTCTCTCTAGTAGACAACAGGCTTTAGAAAATTGGAATTTAATAACTGTAAATCACGTTTAATACAATTATGTAATACATTTAATGTTTTTTTTATGATGACACTTGATAATATATATATATTTTTAACATTTATTAATTACAAATCCCATTTAATACATTGTCGTTTTTAATTATTAGCAATATTAACTATAATTACTAATTATTAGTGAATGTTTTTTTTTATCCGCCTCCATCCAGTAACAGTTTTACATGTATTTATGTTAATTAATCTTTTTATAATTTATTTGGCTATTATTATATTATTTTCTTTTTAATTTATGATTACAGTTGATTAATACTATTATTAATATAATTAAAAATAAATTTTATATAAAAATAAAAATCTTGCAATCTGACACACACATATATGTATAGCAAATTATTTTTAATTGATTAAATCATATATTTAAAATTCCATATATATGACATTAATCAACTGTAATCATAAAATAAAATCAGAGAATGATAGATTGTGATGCTTTAATGAAGCTTCTTCATCATCAATGGTTCCATGGTTTCATTTCACATAAGATTCTTCCCAGTGGAGAAATGTTCTTCAGGTGTCTGAGACAGGATCATATTATTCACGTGTTGTTGACTGAATATCCGGTACTTCTGTCAGTCGAGCTGTGAGCTGTGTCGCTGTCCTCCAGGGAAGGCAGAAGGTTGTATAGTTGTCTCCTGATGGGGCAAAATCACTGCCCTGAAACCACACAACCTACTACCTCACCCTGAACGAACATCACCAACAATCATCCTCATCCTCATCCCCATCCTGGTCCTGGTCCTGGTCCTGGTCCTGGTCCTCATCCTCATCCTCATCCTCGTCCCCATCCTCATTCTCATTCTCATCCCCATCCTCATCCTCATCCCTGACACCATCCTCATCCTGGTCCTTGTCCTCATTCTCATCCTCATCTTCAACCTTAACCTCATCCCCATCCTCGTCCTCATCCTCGTCCCCATCCCCATCCTCATTCTCATCCTCATTCTCATCCCTGACCCCGTCCCCATCCTCATTCTCATCCTCATTCTCATCCCTGACCCCGTCCTCATCCTGGTCCTCGTCCTCATTCTCATTCTCATCCTCATCCTCAACCTCAACCTCATCCCTGTCCTCGTCCCCATCCTCATTCTCATTCTCATCCTCATCCCTGACCCCGTCCTCATCCTGGTCCTCGTCCTCATTCTCATCCTCATCCTCATCCTCATCCCCATCCCCGTCCTCATCCTCGTCCTCATTCCCATCCTCATCCTCATTCCCATCCTCATCCCTGACCCCGTCCTCATCCTGGTCCTCGTCCTCATCCTCATCCTCAACCTCAACCTCATCCCTGTCCTCGTCCCCATCCTCATTCTCATTCTCATCCTCATCCCTGACCCCGTCCTCATCCTGGTCCTCGTCCTCATTCTCATCCTCATCCCCGTCCTCATCCTCGTCCTCATTCCCATCCTCATCCTCATTCCCATCCTCATCCCTGACCCCGTCCTCATCCTGGTCCTCGTCCTCATTCCCATCCTCATCCTCATTCCCATCCTCATCCCTGACCCCGTCCTCATCCTGGTCCTCGTCCTCATTCTCATCCTCATCCTCAACCTCATCCCCGTCCTCATCCTTGTCCTCATCCTCATCCTCTTCCTCATCCTCATGGCGAAGATATGCTCCAGAGGGATGCACATGCTGAAATACTCTCTGGATCGTCGTAATGTGAATTAAAAATGTACACATATCTTTGCTAAGCAATTCTGAAGTGCACATCTGCGAAAACTTCCCGAAAAAATAGATAAATAAATAAAACAATTCTGAAATGGTTCTTAACAAAAGATCTTCTGGAAAATCAAGAAATCAGTTAATAATTCAATCCTAATATGAACATCATGTAATTCTTTAGTAGTCGTAGTTTAATATTTCCTTGATGGATGCTGTCTATTCCATTCATTATAGTTAGCTAAAGCTAAAACCATATAACAATTATATATATATATATATATATATTCAATGTTTAAATTACAATAAATCATTATGTATTAAATATATCATAATTAAAATATATAAAAATGTATATGAATAATACGACATAAAAGTTTATTAAAATTTTATACAAAAACCAAACCTATTTCATTAGACTTTTTTCAGCTTATAACATAATAATTTTAGTTTAGTTTATCCTGCATAATTGAAATAGCAAATTAAATAAACTTAAACAAATAAATAAAAAGTTATAAAAACAATGTTGACATTTAAAAAAATATATCAGAAAGGAACCAAAACCTTAACTAAAACTTAACTAAATATATGTTTTAATAAAAATCAACCTCATGTCAGCTCCTTGCCACATTTCTCCTTTCGTTTAGTTTAACTTGAAGAACTAAAATTACAAATGAAACTCATACGAATAAATAAAAAATGAATAACAAATATATTAACATGCATTAAAATGGCAAAAAACTGTACCAAACATTTAAATGAAAACTGAAAATACTAAAATAAAGCTGAAATCAAAATATTAACAAAAAGATCAAAAGCTCATAACACAGGTCCAGGGTTTGTGTGCATCCATCGTCAGGCTCAAAGAGGAAGATGACGGTGATTTTACAGCCTCTTCAGGAAAGACAGTAAGTTGTATAGTTATCTAAAGGAAGGGTGTCACCCTAAAACTATACAACCTACTACCTCACCCCAAAGGACCGAGACGTCCTCGCTTCAGCCCGACTGGAAACCAACGACTGTCTTCCACAGCACCTAGTGATCCAAACACAGACTCAATATGAAACAAGCAATCAGTTTAAGTGTAGAAACAGCCCAGAAGATTCAGATTCAGATTCATCCGTCTGTAGGAAAGAGAAATGAGTCTCTGTCAGGATCTGCTTTTATGGTCAGTGTTTTCTTCAGTAATCCTGACCTGCCTTCTTCCTAATGTCTGTGTCAGGTCTCTAACAGAAAACCTATTTAGAAACATTAAAAAATATTATTACATTTAAAATTAGAGTAAAACGAATGAAACAGTAAGATCAATTATTTATTTAAGCATTTAAATGACTTATTTTTATATTTTATTTCATATTTTTTTTAATATTTGGTTTTATATATATATATATATATATATATATATATATATATTTTTTTTACTATTTTCAAATTCTAATATTAATCTTGGCTTAAGACATTTTCTGACCAAGGTTTATTTATTGACTCGTTTAATGCAATGGAAGTCTAAAATGTGCAAATATTCATTAAATCATTGAAAGAGTTTTTTTTTATAAATGTTTTATAGATGTATACAGATTATTTCTAAATCATGAATAACATGAGCATAACAGTCGATCTAAAATTACTGAACTTGACACAGATTTTTTTTTTTTTTTTGTAATAGTTTTAGTTATTTGAGTACTTACATTTGAATAAAAACGAGAAAGTTGCTTTGGCAACTAGTTGAAACGAATTTATTTTATTTTTCACTGAAGTTAAGTTTTTTCTTTTTTTGATTTTGTTTCACATAATATTTATTTTATTTAAATTAATGCATTATTATTATTATTGTGCATGGTTTTGGTTAACTATAATAACACTGTTCCAGACTTTTCTTTAAGGTCACATGACCTTGACTTTAAGCCCAACAAAAATATATGCAGCGCACAAATAAAAACTAATATGAAATGTCTGTTTAGAAGTTTTGGGGTCAGTACGATAAAACAAAGATTATTCGGTTCGGATGCAGTGCATTGATCAAAAGTGACAGTAAAGACATTTATAAAGTTATGAAAAAATTCCATTTCAAAGAAATGCTGTTCTTTTGAACTTTATATTTAGTAAATAATCCTGAAAAACATGTCAGTTTTATTATTATTATTTATTCATTTTATTATATTTTATATATATACACACACACATTTTTAATGACTATTTAATTTAATCCAAAATAAACAATAACAGAATCTTGTTGTTCATAAACTCATTTTTATTCAAATTTTGGGCTTTTGTATCAAAAAGGCTGGATTAGAAACAAATAAGAGAAACAAACAAATAAAAATTGTAAAAATTAAAATGTGCATTATTATTATTTTTTATTTTTTTTAGGATAAAAAAAGATGAAGTGCATAGAATGGAAACACATTTACCAAATAATGTAGTAATTGCACATTAAACAGCTCAAGGGACTCTTCTTTGCTAAAGCCCTACAGTTTGTTCTGTCCAGAGCACAGCACTAAAGGCAGTATCCGGTGGAGTAAACATTAAATAATGAGCATCTCTACAGCGACTCTCGCAGGCAGACGCACAGGATTTGGACACAATGAGCCTCTGGAAGGGTTCGGTCAGGCTGGCGTTGAATCTGACCACAGTCTTCAAAGGGTGGAGGAATGTGGAGCAATGATCAATCAGTGAGGGCCGGATCAGGTTCCCAGTGAACTCACACTGTACCAACAACAGCCTCGCTCTGACTTCCTCCTCGCTATCCTTCAAACAACTGTTTCCACCTTATTTTTCATAATTTCCCCCAAACGTTCACTGTACTTGTTATAATGCGAGACAATGACCAGATCTGTGGCACATTGTTCCACCAAAGACTCCACCTTGTTAACGCCAGAGTTTCCTCAGCTCCCTGTGACTGATACAATGTGAGAAAGTGATTTAGTGTGAGGCCAGAAAAGACGTCTGGTCCATGTCTCTGGTCTGGTGTGTTCATGAAGGCGAGCAGCTGCATCCTGTTATTAAAGCAGAGCGCTACCCTTCGCCAGCAGCACCTGACACCCGCCTCACAGCAGCGTACAGTCAACTGTACTGTACCCAACGCCACGCCACAGCCTTAAAGAGACACACACCTATTTACTCACCGCATGCTGCTCAAACTCATCTGTGGAGTCTTCCTTCTGCTCCTTCCATATAATGATGACTGTGGTGATCGTGTGGTTACAGTGAGCCTGAAAGAAACATAAAAATATACAATGCAACTCTCTTTGTAGTATACCGTCATATCTATCTATCTATCTATCTATCTATCTATCTATCTATCTATCTATCTATCTATCTTAAAATAAATGCAATTATTTATTATAAAATAAGTAGTTATTAAATCAAAATACTTAATTTTTTAATTAAAATTAAATGTAAAATTACATTTTATTTTTATTTTATCCATAGTCACATTTGAATAACTTAATTATTATTATTATTATTATTATTATTATTATTATTATTTACTTTATTCATTTTATTAAAATGTTAGGGCATTGCGTAAAAATGCAGTAAATAAAATAAAATATTTTTGCGTAAAAATGCTGGATTGGACCCACACACACACACACACACAATAGAAATAGAAACAAAAAACAACAACGACAAATAAAGTAATGTAAAGTAAAGGTTTTTAAAATGAAAATAAAAACTTAAAATGTGCATTAAAAATGTATGTCAATTTTTTTATTTAAACTTTGACGATCATTTTTATCTGGCAAAAAGATGAAGTGCATAAACTACGGTTTACACATTTACAAATATTTTACTAAATACACATCAAATAGGTCCTGTAAATTAAAAAATAACGAACTAACTAGCTTTCTTTAAGGCTTAAAATACATTTTAATGACCACACATGATTTAGTTCTTAAGATTTCTTATAATGTGTGATGTAAAAATGGCAGAAATATCTAGCAATGCATTTTTCCAATTCTTCCTGTGATTTCTCGTGGTTTAGTATCTAAACAGTGACTAACTATCTGCTATATCAATCAGCCATGTTTTGTGATTCGGAGAGCTTTGCTTGACTGAAATGACTCATTAGCCGCGTCGCCCCCCATGACCTCACACCCCCCCACAGCCAGATAGAAATGCATCTGTTGCTATGCTATTATTAGAGCGCCATCTACATATCCTGACCCTCTCAGGCCTCTTTCATGATAGTAGATGTCCATAACCTCCATCAGCGCATCAGCAATTGAGACTTTTCCAGCTAATCTGGAACCTCAACTCGTATTAGACTACAATGTTGACATGCCAAGATGATTTCGTTTACCCAAAAAATGAAAATTTGCTGAAAATGTGCTCATTCTCACGCCATCTGAGATTAGGATGAGTTTGTTTCTTCATCAGATTTGGAGAAATGTAGCATTGCATCACTTGCTCACCAATGGATGTGAATGGGTGCCGTCAGAATGAGAGTCCAAACAGCTGATAAAAACATCCACAATTAATCCACAGCACTCCAGGCAATCAGTGAACAGTGAGAGAGTGATGCAACGCTACATTTCTCAAAATATGATGAAGAAACAAACTTATCTACATCTTGGATGATGTTTTTATCAGCTGTTTGGACTCTCATTCTGACGGCACCCATTCACATCCATTGGTGAGCAAGTGATAAAATGTTACATTTCTCCAAATCTGATGAAGAAACAAACTCATCTACATCTTGGACCTGATAGTAAGGACAATTTAAGCAAATTGTCATTTTCGATAATGTGTGAAGAAATCATGTTGTTTGCAATTATTTAGTTTCTAATTGTATTTAGTCTATTACTTTATATTGCAAATCCAGATTATACTTGTAGCCGTGGAAAAAAACTTAAGAAGTGGTAGCTAGTTTAGAGAGACATCCAGTCAGAAAACAACCAAAATTTCTCGTTTAGCGCCCGCTTGAGAAGTTTTCCTGTTACATATGTAAGCGCGTCACACCGTGTGAGATCCCATGCCGTGTCACCATCTGCTCGGTGGAAATGTAAGCAGACACAGGTTGATGGGAGAGGAACTCTCAGAGAGATGTCTTTGCTGTGCTCCTACAGGAGGTGGCATGGAAATGTGCGTGCATTGGGTACAGTTATGCAACCTAGTTGAAAGTTCATTTTTACACAGCAATATGGAGGGTGTTTTATGCCAAAGCCAAGCAGGAATAATAAATAATGATAATATGAACCAAATGTCCATCCACTCATTTTTATTCAAAGTTGGGACAATTGCATAAAAATGCTGGATTAAAATAATTCCAAGTCGTATTTTCTAACATTTTTATGACAGGGCATATACTATGATGGAAACACATTCACCAGAGTATTTACTGGATAACTTAAACAGTCGTGCAACTCTAAAATGATGCGATTTACATGAAGATTCTGGAAAATAATGGGTGTAAAAACAATGGCTTTTTGCGTAAAACTAGCATTGCTTTCTAGTAGCGAACAAACCTACTTTACTTCTTCTGCTCTAGGGTTGTTAAATCAGTTGCTCCTGAGAAAATCTGCATTTTAATATCCATATAATATTTAAATAAGACCTATATAGTGGTGCGAAATATCTGTATTTGTAACAAACCTCTTTTTTTAACATTAACTAAATTACTTAACAAGAATTAACAATGACTACGATGTTTAAGTAATGTTAGTTTCTACATTTACTAATTATAGTTATAATTTAGTCAATAATAGTCAATGCACTGTGAATATTATGAACAATTAACAACTATTTTATTAACTAGCATTAAGAAAGGATGTACAAATATATTATTCATAATTTTTAACTACTCCGTTAACTTATGCACACAAATGAGATGTTATAAAGTGTTACTGTTGTTATTTATTGGCATTGATGGACATCCATGTAACCTTTACAGTTCTTTATAGTAGAATAAGGTTATTTTAATTATTAAAATGTTCTTCACACTAAACGGAAAATTGGTTCTACTAAGAACAGTTTTTTTGCAAGGATCTTTAAGAAGCAAAAATGTTTTTCTATGACATCACTGCAAAATAAATAAATAAAAAAAGTAAAAAAATAAATAAAAATAAATACCCTTATGGAATCTTTATTTTTAAAATAATTTTCTTAATAGAACCTATAAACCATTTTTTGTTTGTAAGAATGCTTCTGTAGATTTCTCCTTCTACTCGAAGTCATGCATTTCAGAGCAAATACAGCACTTGATTTATCAGCTATTTAAAATAATAATCAGCTCTAAACAAGATTATGGCAACAGTTTAACATTCTCAACCAATTTTTGACAAATATTAAACAAAAAATAATTATTCTACAAACTTGAAACTATTTAGCTGTTAACTACCTTTGACCAAGTTTGTCTCTCGAGCTCCAACGCAATATCTAATAAAATATGCAATAATGTACATACATTTCCACAACATAAATATGAATGTTGGATGAATCCAGATTCAAAATTGCGGTTTCATTGTGTTAATATATTAGAGTTAAAGAGTTTTACAGACGGGATTTTGGATTTCTGTTTATCACTTCGGAATTAAGACAATACTGTCAAAAGCCAAAATGAAGTCATTTTCGCCAGGCTTTACAGGAATAAAATGCTTTCAAAATGACATATGAACAAACCCCTCTATAAAAGTCAGTAGAACATAGACATGAACAAAACTGTAAATGTTGGTGTATGTAAGTGCTGCTGAAGCGGAGAAACAAACTCATTTTGTCAAAATTGTAATTGAATATAAAATATTGTAATAGAAATCATTTCATTCTTTATGAAAAGCAAAATCCCGAAATTGACCATTGCATGAATTATTATTATTATTATTATTATTATTATTATTATTATTATTATTATTTTATTTATTTATTTTTTGCCTGTATAGTGTCTTACTTGCTCTTTCGGGCCATGCTAAAGTGGAATAATTGAGCTCTATGGTGGTACTGCATTGGGCATTTTACAAATGAATTTGGACCTGTTTTTTGTGATTATGGGATGGTTAAGTTGTCCCTGAACTAGCAGTGTCGGGGCCGGACTCTAGAGGGCGACACTAACAGGTGCATAAGAAGAGAAATAGGTTTCCACCAGGGTACAACATACAAAAGTGCATTATATTCATCATACAGGAAAAAATATATATATATATGCATGCAATTAGTTTTTCTAAAAAATATTTCTGATTCATTAAACACATCAAATAATTGTTACAAATATTCAATGCATTTTAGTGTAGCACGTTCTGTTGAACTTGAACTTCATGTGCAAGTTTAGAATACAGACCATCTAATCAATAACTATAAAGCAACCACCTTTAATTGTTAAATGCACAGGCTTTTATTTTTTAAACATATGTCTATTTTTATTATTATTATTATAATTCATATCATAATCTGTACTGACCTGTGCAAAGCAGAATCTTGCAACTCCTCTTGTGCCTAAAGAAGAACATAAAATATATTAGTACAATTTTCATTTGATAAAATGAGCAATTTGTTTCTACTTTAAGAAAAGCATATCTGCTTTTTTAATTTTAAACCATGCGGTTCATAAACATTTCGCTCATCATTTGTTTAATGATGTAAATAATCAACGCGCTTAATTGGTGACTGCTGCAGATTTATTTTGTGAATTATTGATTAAAGGTCAACAAACGGTGAAGCAATTAGTGATTATTAAATCAGCTGATTATAAAAAAGAGTACATGCTTTAATCAGTGTGAACAAGGAGATTAAATTTGAATTTATAATTCAAAGAGACGACATGCACATGTTCAATTTGGCAATTCTTCTAAAAAAAAGCCAGAACATTAGTTGAGAAAATGGCAGCAAATTTTTAATGTATGTCTCATTAAAGCTCATAATCTGGATTTACAAACTAATCATGAGCTAGTACAAAAATACATATACATCTGCCATAACATAAAGTTAAAAAGAATTGAAAAACAAATGAGTCTAACTAATCCAGTATAATTTCTAATAATATAGCAAGAATTGCTGAGAATTTAAAAAAAAAAATGATTTCATAACATTATAGAGTTAAAACAAAAAACAAAAAACGTTGCGATGAGAGAAGTTTTGTATTATTTTATGCATAAAAATACATTTTCTTTGACATGTTTTATTTTGAACATAAGCACTATTTTCATATATCGATTTAGTTTTGCATGCAAGCATGATAAACATGTAAATTGTGTGTCTGTAGTTGTATTTTAATTACGTGACTCTCCATGACTATACATGCACATGATTACACACGCTTTCTTCTTTGCATTCTTTTTTCTCCCTTTTCAGCAAAACATTTTGATGCAAATTGCAAAAACACATAAAGATGTGTAAATCCGTTTTGCCACTAACAGTTGTGCAACAAACTTTACAAAGGATTATCTAGCAGTAAATTACCCAATAAATCTGTCAGCTAACACAAATTATCCTAACGCTGTGGTGAACTCAATAAAAGTTCGGACTTTGGAGAACAAAAACGAATTATGTTCAACATGTGCAGTATATTTAAAAATGAACAGAATGAACACATTATATGCAAAACATCAGAAACAAAGACAATAACTAGGATTAAAAATACTTAAATAGATTAAACCAAAAATAAAATGCCGTAGAATAAATGCCCTGCAATGCATCATAAACACAGTTATTTTGGGGCTAAATTGTATAGAGTAGGTTAGACAATATTAACAGACAACTGTTCACAGTCACACACTAAAAGTTACACTAAATGTTATACGTCTATGATCGTTATAATCTCTGTAATTCTGGTCATTTTGAGTTTGCTAGTTCAGTTTTAAATATATTTAAAATTTAAATCCTTAAAAGAAAATATTAGTACACACACACACACACTGAAGACTTGGAAAATATATTTTACCATAAAATTAATCAGACTTAACATACAGCTATAAGTCAAACAGACTCTAAACCCTGAACAAATTATTTTGCCATTTTAAATTACAAAACAAACATGTATTTAATTTATTGGTTACTTTTATCTAAGTGAAGACCTCAAACATCTTCAAAATATAGGTAAAAGCGTGTGTTCATACACTGATATAGTTTCAAGTCAAGTTTCTTTAAATTATGAAATAAAATCAGGTCTTCAAAAAAAGTGTGTGTGTGTGTGTGTGTATGTGCGTGTGTTTTAGTAAATCAACTTTTTTTGACAGAAAAAAATTACTTTCCTTAAAATATAGTGGCAAATAAAATAAAAATATTCTGGGGTTTGTTTCATTTTGTCAGTACAGAAGATATATATTTTTAATCCATATGGACTAAAAGTACAGATGGAGCTCGATTCACACACTGAATCAAAATGGTGGACTTGAACTTCACACACACTGATTCCAAAACTACTGAGGAATGAGACCCCTTCACTGCAGACCGTGTGTGTGTGTGTGTGTGTGTGTGTGTGTTTATTCAAAAATATTTAGAACTATCCCAAAATTCTATTTAAAGCTGTGCAGTGTGTACTACATTTTTTACCACAATAAATACACATTTTTTTGAAGTACTTCTAACTGTGTGACTGGCCAGTGAAGATGCAAATATTTAGAACTATTCCAAAATTCAATCCTAAGCAGTCTACTACATTTTCCGTGATAAATATGTATTTTTGAAAATCTTCTAAGTGTGTGTGTGTGTGTGTGTGTGTGTGTGTGTGTGTGTGTTCAAGTCTCCACACTCGATTAAGTGTCGTGTTCTTGCTTTAGCAGTTCTTTGCAAACCACAGTAAAGTTGCAAAGTCATCGAAAATCAACGAAAACTACAGGTATAGTCATACACACACACTAGCCCACAATCCGGGAATACAATTGAAGTATTCCACACACACATTGAGAGTTATAGCAGGAGTGTTTTGCTGGAAGGCATGAATCTACACCACACGCATTACAACAGAAGAACCTAAAAACTGCCAGACAATTATCAGAAAATAACAAACTTAAAAAAAGTAAAAATAAATAAATACTATCCTTAATTCTATAAATCATACATAACCAATAGTAAATAAATATTGGTCAAGTGTCAGAATTCACTGTAATATTATTTAGGGAATATATTCATAAAATGAAGTGTCTTAATATTTATTTTTAATTTATGAAAGACCTCGATACATACAGATGTATGAATTTTATTTAAAATGTAGAGATGCCATATTGTCTAAAAAAATTTATCTATAAATAAAATTTCCCAAGCCTTGCTAGATATTAATATAATAATAAATGTGTTAGAGCTAATCGGCAATATGTAATAGTTTTGTTGCTTTTTAAATGCTGTTGTTGCAAATATTTTCCCTTAATAGTGCAAACCACAGGTGCATTCTGTAGGTTTAAAATATTTGTGATCAAAAGGCACAAAAAGGAAAATCACTGTATACAAAAGCAATTAAAATAAATATATTTAATTTCAAAGGAGAAAAAGATTTCAATAAATAAAATCACATTTACGAGAGTATGTGGATCAAAGGCCGAGTTCTGCAGCCAAGATTGTAATTCAAAAGAAGCCAAATACAAAGAGTAAAGAGAGGCATCTTGCTACTGATTATAATTTAGAAAGAAAAAAGGCAACAACATTTTGATCCAAATATAAATACTGATAAATACCTCTTTCACAGTTTTAATAAAACAAGACTGTTACGTACAAAGTTTCAGTTCTCCACATGGTTGAAAAGTATCGGCATAAGCATTTTCGCAAACATCAATGCATCTGAATGAAGATAATTGTAATCTGAAATTTTCAATACATTGCAGAGTTTGTTGCATTTACAGGCATTTCGTAAAAATACTGAATTGAGTAATGCTAAATAAATTTATATTGCAATTAAAGTAAAAATACACTAAAGTAGTTTGCAGCATTTTATCCGCATCAGTACATTTTATTGTCGTATGCTGTGCCTCAGAAATGCATGTTATAAATATTACCAGCACGTGAGGAATCTGTGCATCGAAAAAGGAAAAAAGCACCCACACACACACACACATACATTCATGCACGCACACATATGCTGCCGTGACTTACACACATCTGCGAGGACATCAGTGCCTGGAGGTAGCACTTCCCACAGGCCTCTTTTTTCCTGCTGCGGAGTGAAAGAGAGAGAGGGGCTGTGAGTCTGTTCACTCTCCCGCTATCCCGTCTGGTCTTGAATTCCAGCTTCCCCTCTCGGCAGGCCTTCGCGGGGCTCTGGTTAGGCTTGCCTGCTGCTTGGCTGGGCCTCTGGAACAATAGGAGGCCTCCAGGACGTCTGGAAGGCGTGTGTGAACCCCGTCTAAGACCGGAGTGCATCGTGCTGAATGGTGCATGTTAGCAAACACACAATTAGCGTGTCTGCTGCATGCAAATAGTCCCACAGTTGCTACGGCACATGCAATCAACTCTTGAAGGCCCGAGGTGCATCAAACAGGCTTGAATAAACACCTCACCTCATCTTTTACGATCCACATTTTGGGTCTTCCCTTCCCCTTTCAACCATCCTTCACTTTTTTCTGCAATAGTTGCACCGGCATTTGTGAGTTTGTGTTTTCCGCTCACCCTCAATGTTTCCTCATGCAGATCATTGATATTTTCACTCGCCTTTTTGCAACTGGCACTTGTCCCAAAGTGGAGCAGCTTCACTCCTGAATCCAATGTCGGATCGGAAATGGGTAAGTCGCAGGCCAGTACTTCCAAATGGCAAATCCAGCAGGTTATCAGTGATCTGATTGGCCTGGCACTACGCTGCCATAGGCTGCAGGTCCGAGTGGAATTCGACTCCACTCGCTGAAATTGAAAAAGAACATGTCAAAATAGGCACTTCGTGAACCGAACGCAGTCGCAAATCTTGCTGAAATTCCGCAATCGGGTGCATGAAAAAGCACACTAAATTGTGCTGGAAAATGGAAGAGGCTTGTGGTGAAGCCTCTGTCGCACTCTAGTCAGGAGGCCCTCGTGGCAAAAAGAAAAAGCCTGTTTTT